>NW_027366085.1:0-81990 GCF_046119375.1 Phyllobates terribilis
AAAAGCAAAAAATTTCAGAATTGCACCTTGCAATGCGGAGAAATTACTGTTTGTGCATTTACAATATTCATTGATTTTTGCCATTGAAAAACATCATGTTATTCATATACCAGAAATGTTTGAAGCTACTGACTGAATGAAAGGAGCTGGCATCTCACTCTCTTTGAATCTTCTTTATCATGCTAAGAGGAGCAGGAAAAAGCAAAAAATTTCAGAATTGCACCTTGCAATGCGGAGAAATTACTGTTTGTGCATTTACAATATTCATTGATTTTTGCCATTGAAAAACGTCCAGAAATGATTGAAGCTACTGACTGAATGAAAGCAGCTGGCATCTCACTCTGAATTTTCTTTATCATGCTAAGAGGAGCAGGAAAAAGCAAAAAATTTCAGAATTGCACCTTGCAATGCGGAGAAATTACTGTTTGTGCATTTACAATATTCATTGATTTTTGCCATTGAAAAACGTCCAGAAATGATTGAAGCTACTGACTGAATGAAAGGAGCTGGCATCTCACTCTCTTTGAATCGTCTTTATCATGCTAAGAGGAGCAGGAAAAAGCAAAAAATTTCAGAATTGCACCTTGCAATGCGGAGAAATTACTGTTTGTGCATTTACAATATTCATTGATTTTTGCCATTGAAAAACATCATGTTATTCATATACCAGAAATGTTTGAAGCTACTGACTGAATGAAAGGAGCTGGCATCTCACTCTCTTTGAATCTTCTTTATCATGCTAAGAGGAGCAGGAAAAAGCAAAAAATTTCAGAATTGCACCTTGCAATGCGGAGAAATTACTGTTTGTGCATTTACAATATTCATTGATTTTTGCCATTGAAAAACATCATGTTATTCATATACCAGAAATGTTTGAAGCTGCTGACTGAATGAAAGGAGCTGGCATCTCACTCTCTTTGAATCTTCTTTATCATGCTTGGATTAGCAGGAAAAAGCAAAAAATTTCAGAATTGCACCTTGCAATGTGGAGATATTACTGTTTGTGCATTTACAATATTCATTGATTTTTGCCATTGAAAAACATGTTTTTCATATACCAGAAATGTTTGAAGCTACTGACTGAATGAAAGGAGCTGGCATCTCACTCTCTTTGAATCTTCTTTATCATGCTAGGATTAACAGGAAAAAGCAAAAAATTTCAGAATTGCACCTTGCAATGTGGAGATATTACTGTTTGTGCATTTACAATATTCATTGATTTTTGCCATTGAAAAACGTCCAGAAATGATTGAAGCTACTGACTGAATGAAAGCAGCTGGCATCTCACTGAATTTTCTTTATCATGCTAAGAGGAGCAGGAAAAAGCAAAAAATTTCAGAATTGCACCTTGCAATGCGGAGAAATTACTGTTTGTGCATTTACAATATTCATTGATTTTTGCCATTGAAAAACGTCCAGAAATGATTGAAGCTACTGACTGAATGAAAGGAGCTGGCATCTCACTCTCTTTGAATCGTCTTTATCATGCTAAGAGGAGCAGGAAAAAGCAAAAAACTTCAGAATTGCACATTGCAATGCGGAGAAATTACTGTTTGTGCATTTACAATATTCATTGATTTTTGCCATTGAAAAACATCATGTTATTCATATACCAGAAATGTTTAAAGCTACTGACTGAATGAAAGGAGCTGGCATCTCACTCTCTTTGAATCTTCTTTATCATGCTAAGAGGAGCAGGAAAAAGCAAAAAATTTCAGAATTGCACCTTGCAATGCGGAGAAATTACTGTTTGTGCATTTACAATATTCATTGATTTTTGCCATTGAAAAACATCATGTTATTCATATACCAGAAATGTTTGAAGCTACTGACTGAATGAAAGGAGCTGGCATCTCACTCTCTTTGAATCTTCTTTATCATGCTTGGATTAGCAGGAAAAAGCAAAAAATTTCAGAATTGCACCTTGCAATGTGGAGATATTACTGTTTGTGCATTTACAATATTCATTGATTTTTGCCATTGAAAAACATGTTTTTCATATACCAGAAATGTTTGAAGCTACTGACTGAATGAAAGGAGCTGGCATCTCACTCTCTTTGAATCTTCTTTATCATGCTAGGATTAGCAGGAAAAAGCAAAAAATTTCAGAATTGCACCTTGCAATGTGGAGATATTACTGTTTGTGCATTTACAATATTCATTGATTTTTGCCATTGAAAAACATGTTTTTCATATACCAGAAATGTTTGAAGCTACTGACTGAATGAAAGGAGCTGGCATCTCACTCTCTTTGAATCTTCTTTATCATGCTAGGATTAACAGGAAAAAGCAAAAAATTTCAGAATTGCACCTTGCAATGTGGAGATATTACTGTTTGTGCATTTACAATATTCATTGATTTTTGCCATTGAAAAACGTCCAGAAATGTTTGAAGCTACTGACTGAATGAAAGGAGCTGGCATCTCACTCTCTTTGAATCTTCTTTATCATGCTAGGATTAGCAGGAAAAAGCAAAAAATTTCAGAATTGCACCTTGCAATGTGGAGATATTGCTGTTTGTGCATTTACAATATTCATTGATTTTTGCCATTGAAAAACATGTTTTTCATATACAAGAAATGTTTGAAGCTACTGACTGAATGAAAGGAGCTGGCATCTCACTCTCTTTGAATCTTCTTTATCATGCTAGGATTAGCAGGAAAAAGCAAAAAATTTCAGAATTGCACCTTGCAATGTGGAGATATTACTGTTTGTGCATTTACAATATTCATTGATTTTTGCCATTGAAAAACGTCCAGAAATGTTTGAAGCTACTGACTGAATGAAAGGAGCTGGCATCTCACTCTCTTTGAATCTTCTTTATCATGCTAGGATTAGCAGGAAAAAGCAAAAAATTTCAGAATTGCACCTTGCAATGTGGAGATATTACTGTTTGTGCATTTACAATATTCATTGATTTTTGCCATTGAAAAACATGTTTTTCATATACCAGAAATGTTTGAAGCTACTGACGGAATGAAAGGAGCTGGCATCTCACTCTCTTTGAATCTTCTTTATCATGCTAGGATTAGCAGGAAAAAGCAAAAAATTTCAGAATTGCACCTTGCAATGTGGAGATATTACTGTTTGTGCATTTACAATATTCATTGATTTTTGCCATTGAAAAACATGTTTTTCATATACCAGAAATGTTTGAAGCTACTGACTGAATGAAAGGAGCTGGCATCTCACTGTCTTTGAATCTTCTTTATCATGCTAGGATTAACAGGAAAAAGCAAAAAATTTCAGAATTGCACCTTGCAATGTGGAGATATTACTGTTTGTGCATTTACAATATTCATTGATTTTGCCATTGAAAAACGTCCAGAAATGTTTGAAGCTACTGACTGAATGAAAGGAGCTGGCATCTCACTCTCTTTAAATCTTCTTTATCATGCTAGGATTAGCAGGAAAAAGCAAAAAAATTTCAGAATTGCACCTTGCAATGTGGAGATATTACTGTTTGTGCATTTACAATATTCATTGATTTTTGCCATTGAAAAACATGTTTTTCATATACCAGAAATGTTTGAAGCTACTGACTGAATGAAAGGAGCTGGCATCTCACTCTCTTTGAATCTTCTTTATCATGCTAGGATAAGCAGGAAAAAGCAAAAAATTTCAGAATTGCACCTTGCAATGTGGAGATATTACTGTTTGTGCATTTACAATATTCATTGATTTTTGCCATTGAAAAACATGTTTTTCATATACAAGAAATGTTTGAAGCTACTGACTGAATGAAAGGAGCTGGCATCTCACTCTCTTTGAATCTTCTTTATCATGCTAGGATTAGCAGGAAAAAGCAAAAAATTTCAGAATTGCACCTTGCAATGTGGAGATATTACTGTTTGTGCATTTACAATATTCATTGATTTTTGCCATTGAAAAACGTCCAGAAATGTTTGAAGCTACTGACTGAATGAAATTAGCTGGCATCTCACTCTCTTTGAATCTTCTTTATCATGCTAGGATTAGCAGGAAAAAGCAAAAAATTTCAGAATTGCACCTTGCAATGTGGAGATATTACTGTTTGTGCATTTACAATATTCATTGATTTTGCCATTGAAAAACGTCCAGAAATGTTTGAAGCTACTGACTGAATGAAAGGAGCTGGCATCTCACTCTCTTTGAATCTTCTTTATCATGCTAGGATTAGCAGGAAAAAGCAAAAAATTTCAGAATTGCACCTTGCAATGTGGAGATATTACTGTTTGTGCATTTACAATATTCATTGATTTTTGCCATTGAAAAACATGTTTTTCATATACCAGAAATGTTTGAAGCTACTGACGGAATGAAAGGAGCTGGCATCTCACTCTCTTTGAATCTTCTTTATCATGCTAGGATTAGCAGGAAAAAGCAAAAAATTTCAGAATTGCACCTTGCAATGTGGAGATATTACTGTTTGTGCATTTACAATATTCATTGATTTTTGCCATTGAAAAACATGTTTTTCATATACCAGAAATGTTTGAAGCTACTGACTGAATGAAAGGAGCTGGCATCTCACTGTCTTTGAATCTTCTTTATCATGCTAGGATTAACAGGAAAAAGCAAAAAATTTCAGAATTGCACCCTGCAATGTGGAGATATTACTGTTTGTGCATTTACAATATTCATTGATTTTGCCATTGAAAAACGTCCAGAAATGTTTGAAGCTACTGACTGAATGAAAGGAGCTGGCATCTCACTCTCTTTGAATCTTCTTTATCATGCTAGGATAAGCAGGAAAAAGCAAAAAATTTCAGAATTGCACCTTGCAATGTGGAGATATTACTGTTTGTGCATTTACAATATTCATTGATTTTTGCCATTGAAAAACATGTTTTTCATATACCAGAAATGTTTGAAGCTACTGACGGAATGAAAGGAGCTGGCATCTCACTCTCTTTGAATCTTCTTTATCATGCTAGGATTAGCAGGAAAAAGCAAAAAATTTCAGAATTGCACCTTGCAATGTGCAGATATTACTGTTTGTGCATTTACAATATTCATTGATTTTTGCCATTGAAAAACATGTTTTTCATATACCAGAAATGTTTGAAGCTACTGACTGAATGAAAGGAGCTGGCATCTCACTGTCTTTGAATCTTCTTTATCATGCTAGGATTAACAGGAAAAAGCAAAAAATTTCAGAATTGCACCTTGCAATGTGGAGATATTACTGTTTGTGCATTTACAATATTCATTGATTTTGCCATTGAAAAACGTCCAGAAATGTTTGAAGCTACTGACTGAATGAAAGGAGCTGGCATCTCACTCTCTTTGAATCTTCTTTATCATGCTAGGATTAGCAGGAAAAAGCAAAAAAATTTCAGAATTGCACCCTGCAATGTGGAGATATTACTGTTTGTGCATTTACAATATTCATTGATTTTTGCCATTGAAAAACATGTTTTTCATATACCAGAAATGTTTGAAGCTACTGACTGAATGAAAGGAGCTGGCATCTCACTCTCTTTGAATCTTCTTTATCATGCTAGGATAAGCAGGAAAAAGCAAAAAATTTCAGAATTGCACCTTGCAATGTGGAGATATTACTGTTTGTGCATTTACAATATTCATTGATTTTTGCCATTGAAAAACATGTTTTTCATATACCAGAAATGTTTGAAGCTACTGACTTGAATGAAAGGAGCTGGCATCTCACTCTCTTTGAATCTTCTTTATCATGCTAGGATTAACAGGAAAAAGCAAAAAATTTCAGAATTGCGCCTTGCAATGTGGAGATATTACTGTTTGTGCATTTACAATATTCATTGATTTTTGCCATTGAAAAACGTCCAGAAATGTTTGAAGCTACTGACTGAATGAAAGGAGCTGGTATCTCACTCTCTTTGAATCTTCTTTATCATGCTAGGATTAGCAGGAAAAAGCAAAAAATTTCAGAATTGCACCTTGCAATGTGGAGATATTACTGTTTATGCATTTACAATATTCATTGATTTTTGCCATTGAAAAACATGTTTTTCATATACAAGAAATGTTTGAAGCTACTGACTGAATGAAAGGAGCTGGCATCTCACTCTCTTTGAATCTTCTTTATCATGCTAGGATTAGCAGGAAAAAGCAAAAAATTTCAGAATTGCACCTTGCAATGTGGAGATATTACTGTTTGTGCATTTACAATATTCATTGATTTTTGCCATTGAAAAACGTCCAGAAATGTTTGAAGCTACTGACTGAATGAAATTAGCTGGCATCTCACTCTCTTTGAATCTTCTTTATCATGCTAGGATTAGCAGGAAAAAGCAAAAAATTTCAGAATTGCACCTTGCAATGTGGAGATATTACTGTTTGTGCATTTACAATATTCATTGATTTTTGCCATTGAAAAACATGTTTTTCATATACCAGAAATGTTTGAAGCTACTGACTGAATGAAAGGAGCTGGTATCTCACTCTCTTTGAATCTTCTTTATCATGCTAGGATTAACAGGAAAAAGCAAAAAATTTCAGAATTGCACCTTGCAATGTGGAGATATTACTGTTTGTGCATTTACAATATTCATTGATTTTTGCCATTGAAAAACGTCCAGAAATGTTTGAAGCTACTGACTGAATGAAAGGAGCTGGCATCTCACTCTCTTTGAATCTTCTTTATCATGCTAGGATTAACAGGAAAAAGCTAAAAATTTCAGAATTGCACCTTGCAATGTGGAGATATTACTGTTTGTGCATTTACAATATTCATTGATTTTTGCCATTGAAAAACATGTTTTTCATATACCAGAAATGTTTGAAGCTACTGACTGAATGAAAGGAGCTGGCATCTCACTCTCTTTGAATCTTCTTTATCATGCTAGGATTAGCAGGAAAAAGCAAAAAATTTCAGAATTGCACCTTGCAATGTGGAGATATTACTGTTTGTGCATTTACAATATTCATTGATTTTTGCCATTGAAAAACATGTTTTTCATATACCAGAAATGTTTGAAGCTACTGACTGAATGAAAGGAGCTGGCATCTCACTCTCTTTGAATCTTCTTTATCATGCTAGGATTAGCAGGAAAAAGCAAAAAATTTCAGAATTGCACCTTGCAATGTGGAGATATTACTGTTTGTGCATTTACAATATTCATTGATTTTTGCCATTGAAAAACATGTTTTTCATATACCAGAAATGTTTGAAGCTACTGACTGAATGAAAGGAGCTGGCATCTCACTCTCTTTGAATCTTCTTTATCATGCTAGGATTAGCAGGAAAAAGCAAAAAATTTCAGAATTGCACCTTGCAATGTGGAGATATTACTGTTTGTGCATTTACAATATTCATTGATTTTTGCCATTGAAAAACATGTTTTTCATATACCAGAAATGTTTGAAGCTACTGACTGAATGAAAGGAGCTGGCATCTCACTCTCTTTGAATCTTCTTTATCATGCTAGGATTAACAGGAAAAAACAAAAAATTTCAGAATTGCACCTTGCAATGTGGAGATATTACTGTTTGTGCATTTACAATATTCATTGATTTTTGCCATTGAAAAACATGTTTTTCATATACCAGAAATGTTTGAAGCTACTGACTGAATGAAAGGAGCTGGCATCTCACTCTCTTTGAATCTTCTTTATCATGCTAGGATTAACAGGAAAAAGCAAAAAATTTCAGAATTGCACCTTGCAATGTGGAGATATTACTGTTTGTGCATTTACAATATTCATTGATTTTTGCCATTGAAAAACGTCCAGAAATGTTTGAAGCTACTGACTGAATGAAAGGAGCTGGCATCTCACTCTCTTTGAATCTTCTTTATCATGCTAGGATTAGCAGGAAAAAGCAAAAAATTTCAGAATTGCACCTTGCAATGTGGAGATATTACTGTTTGTGCATTTACAATATTCATTGATTTTTGCCATTGAAAAACGTCCAGAAATGTTTGAGGCTACTGACTGAATGAAAGGAGCTGGCATCTCAGTCTCTTTGAATCTTCTTTATCATGCTAGGATTAGCAGGAAAAAGCAAAAAATTTCAGAATTGCACCTTGCAATGTGGAGATATTACTGTTTGTGCATTTACAATATTCATTGATTTTTGCCATTGAAAAACATGTTTTTCATATACCAGAAATGTTTGAAGCTACTGACTGAATGAAAGGAGCTGGCATCTCACTCTCTTTGAATCTTCTTTATCATGCTAGGATTAGCAGGAAAAAGCAAAAAATTTCAGAATTGCACCTTGCAATGTGGAGATATTACTGTTTGTGCATTTACAATATTCATTGATTTTTGCCATTGAAAAACATGTTTTTCATATACCAGAAATGTTTGAAGCTACTGACTGAATGAAAGGAGCTGGCATCTCACTCTCTTTAAATCTTCTTTATCATGCTAGGATTAACAGGAAAAAGCAAAAAATTTCAGAATTGCACCTTGCAATGTGGAGATATTACTGTTTGTGCATTTACAATATTCATTGATTTTTGCCATTGAAAAACGTCCAGAAATGTTTGAAGCTACTGACTGAATGAAAGGAGCTGGCATCTCACTCTCTTTGAATCTTCTTTATCATGCTAGGATTAGCAGGAAAAAGCAAAAAATTTCAGAATTGCACCTTGCAATGCGGAGAAATTACTGTTTGTGCATTTACAATATTCATTGATTTTTGCCATTGAAAAACATCAATCATTTCTGGTATATGAATAACATGATATTTTTCAATGGCAAAAATCAATGAATTTTGTAAATGCACAAACAGTAATTTCTCCGCATTGCAAGGCGCAATTCTGAAATTTTTTGCTTTTTCCTGCTCCTCTTAGCATGATAAAGAAGATTCAAAGAGAGTGAGATGCCAGCTCCTTTCATTCAGTCAGTAGCTTCAATCATTTCTGGACATTTTTCAATGGCAAAAATCAATGAATATTGTGCATGCACAAACAGTAATTTCTCCGCATTGCAAGGTGCAATTCTGAAATTTTTTCCTTTTTCCTGCTCCTCTTAGCATGATAAAGAAGATTCAAAGAGAGTGAGATGCCAGCTCCTTTCATTCAGTCAGTAGCTTCAATCATTTCTGGACGTTTTTCAATGGCAAAAATCAATGAATATTGTAAATGCACAAACAGTAATTTCTCCGCATTGCAAGGTGCAATTCTGAAATTTTTTGCTTTTTCCTGCTCCTCTTAGCATGATAAAGAAGATTCAAAGAGAGTGAGATGCCAGCTCCTTTCATTCAGTCAGTACCTTCAATCATTTCTGGACGTTTTTCAATGGCAAAAATCAATGAATATTGTAAATGCACAAACAGTAATTTCTCCGCATTGCAAGGTGCAATTCTGAAATTTTTTGCTTTTTCCTGCTCCTCTTAGCATGATAAAGAAGATTCAAAGAGAGTGAGATGCCAGCTCCTTTCATTCAGTCAGTAGCTTCAATCATTTCTGGACGCTTTTCAATGGCAAAATTCAATGAATATTGTAAATGCACAAACTGTAATTTCTCCGCATTGCAAGGTGCAATTCTGAAATTTTTTGCTTTTTCCTGCTCCTCTTAGCATGATAAAGAAGATTCAAAGAGAGTGAGATGCCAGCTCCTTTCATTCAGTCAGTAGCTTCAATCATTTCTGGTATATGAATAACATGATGTTTTTCAATAGCAAAAATCAATGAATATTGTAAATGCACAAACAGTAATTTCTCCGCATTGCAAGGTGCAATTCTGAAATTTTTTGCTTTTTCCTGCTCCTCTTAGCATGATAAAGAAGACTCAAAGAGAGTGAGATGCCAGCTCCTTTCATTCAGTCAGTAGCTTCAATCATTTCTGGACGTTTTTCAATGGCAAAAATCAATGAATATTGTAAATGCACAAACAGTAATTTCTCCGCATTGCAAGGTGCAATTCTGAAATTTTTTGCTTTTTCCTGCTCCTCTTAGCATGATAAACAAGATTCAAAGAGAGTGAGATGCCAGCTCCTTTCATTCAGTCAGTAGCTTCAATCATTTCTGGACGTTTTTCAATGGCAAAAATCATTGAATATTGTAAATGCACAAACAGTAATTTCTCCGCATTGCAAGGTGCAATTCTGAAATTTTTTGCTTTTTCCTGCTCCTCTTAGCATGATAAAGAAGATTCAAAGAGAGTGAGATGCCAGCTCCTTTCATTCAGTCAGTAGCTTCAAACATTTCTGGTATATGAATAACATGATGTTTTTCAATGGCAAAAATCAATGAATATTGTAAATGCACAAACAGTAATTTCTCCGCATTGCAAGGTGCAATTCTGAAATTTTTTGCTTTTTCCTGCTCCTCTTAGCATGATAAAGAAGATTCAAAGAGAGTGAGATGCCAGCTCCTTTCGTTCAGTCAGTAGCTTCAATCATTTCTGGACGTTTTTCAATGGCAAAAATCATTGAATATTATAAATGCACAAACAGTAATTTCTCCGCATTGCAAGGTGCAATTCTGAAATTTTTTACTTTTTCCTGCTCCTCTTAGCATGATAAAGAAGATTCAAAGAGAGTGAGATGCCAGCTCCTTTCATTCAGTCAGTAGCTTCAATCATTTCTGGTATATGAATAACATGATGTTTTTCAATGGCAAAAATCAATGAATATTGTAAATGCACAAACAGTAATTTCTCCGCATTGCAAGGTGCAATTCTGAAATTTTTTGCTTTTTCCTGCTCCTCTTAGCATGATAAAGAAGATTCAAAGAGAGTGAGATGCCAGCTCCTTTCATTCAGTCAGTAGCTTCAATCATTTCTGGACGTTTTTCAATGGCAAAAATCAATGAATATTGTAAATGCACAAACAGTAATTTCTCCGCATTGCAAGGTGCAATTCTGAAATTTTTTGCTTTTTCCTGCTCCTCTTAGCATGATAAAGAAGATTCAAAGAGAGTGAGATGCCAGCTCCTTTCATTCAGTTAGTAGCATCAAACATTTCTGGTATATGAATAACATGATGTTTTTCAATGGCAAAAATCAATGAATATTGTAAATGCACAAACAGTAATTTCTTCGCATTGCAAGGTGCAATTCTGAAATTTTTTGCTTTTTCCTGCTCCTCTTAGCATGATAAAGAAGATTCAAAGAGAGTGAGATGCCAGCTCCTTTCATTCAGTCAGTAGCTTCAAACATTTCTGGTATATGAATAACATGATGTTTTTCAATTTCGGCAAAAATCAATGAATATTGTAAATGCACAAACAGTAATTTCTCCGCATTGCAAGGTGCAATTCTGAAATTTTTTGCTTTTTCCTGCTCCTCTTAGCATGATAAAGAAGATTCAAAGAGAGTGAGATGCCAGCTCCTTTCATTCAGTCAGTAGCTTCAATCATTTCTGGACGTTTTTCAATGGCAAAAATCATTGAATATTGTAAATGCACAAACAGTAATTTCTCCGCATTGCAAGGTGCAATTCTGAAATTTTTTACTTTTTCCTGCTCCTCTTAGCATGATAAAGAAGATTCAAAGAGAGTGAGATGCCAGCTCCTTTCATTCAGTCAGTAGCTTCAATCATTTCTGGTATATGAATAACATGATGTTTTTCAATCGCAAAAATCAATGAATATTGTAAATGCACAAACAGTAATTTCTCCGCATTGCAAGGTGCAATTCTGAAATGTTTTGCTTTTTCCTGCTCCTCTTAGCATGATAAAGAAGATTCAAAGAGAGTGAGATGCCAGCTCCTTTCATTCAGTCAGTAGCTTCAATCATTTCTGGACGTTTTTCAATGGCAAAAATCAATGAATATTGTAAATGCACAAACAGTAATTTCTCCGCATTGCAAGGTGCAATTCTGAAATTTTTTGCTTTTTCCTGCTCCTCTTAGCATGACAAAGAAGATTCAAAGAGAGTGAGATGCCAGATCCTTTCCTTCAGTCAGTAGCTTCAATCATTTCTGGTATATGAATAACATGATGTTTTTCAATGGCAAAAATCAATGAATATTGTAAATGCACAAACAGTAATTTCTCCGCATTGCAAGGCGCAATTCTGAAATTTTTTGCTTTTTCCTGCTCCTCTTAGCATGATAAAGAAGATTCAAAGAGAGTGAGATGCCAGCTCCTTTCATTCAGTCAGTAGCTTCAATCATTTCTGGACATTTTTCAATGGCAAAAATCAATGAATATTGTAAATGCACAAACAGTAATTTCTCCGCATTGCAAGGTGCAATTCTGAAATTTTTTGCTTTTTCCTGCTCCTCTTAGCATGATAAAGAAGATTCAAAGAGAGTGAGATGCCAGCTCCTTTCATTCAGTCAGTAGCTTCAATCATTTCTGGACGTTTTTCAATGGCAAAAATCAATGAATATTGTAAATGCACAAACAGTAATTTCTCCGCATTGCAAGGTGCAATTCTGAAATTTTTTGCTTTTTCCTGCTCCTCTTAGCATGATAAAGAAGATTCAAAGAGAGTGAGATGCCAGCTCCTTTCATTCAGTCAGTAGCTTCAATCATTTCTGGACGTTATTCAATGGCAAAAATCAATGAATATTGTAAATGCACAAACTGCAATTTCTCCGCATTGCAAGGTGCAATTCTGAATTTTTTTGCTTTTTCCTGCTCCTCTTAGCATGATAAAGAAGATTCAAAGAGAGTGAGATGCCAGCTCCTTTCATTCAGTCAGTAGCTTCAATCATTTCTGGTATATGAATAACATGATGTTTTTCAATGGCAAAAATCAATGAATATTGTAAATGCACAAACAGTAATTTCTCCGCATTGCAAGGTGCAATTCTGAAATTTTTTGCTTTTTCCTGCTCCTCTTAGCATGATAAAGAAGATTCAAAGAGAGTGAGATGCCAGCTCCTTTCATTCAGTCAGTAGCTTCAATCATTTCTGGACGTTTTTCAATGGCAAAAATCATTGAATATTGTAAATGCACAAACAGTAATTTCTCCGCATTGCAAGGTGCAATTCTGAAATTTTTTACTTTTTCCTGCTCCTCTTAGCATGATAAAGAAGATTCAAAGAGAGTGAGATGCCAGCTCCTTTCATTCAGTCAGTAGCTTCAATCATTTCTGGTATATGAATAACATGATGTTTTTCAATCGCAAAAATCAATGAATATTGTAAATGCACAAACAGTAATTTCTCCGCATTGCAAGGTGCAATTCTGAAATGTTTTGCTTTTTCCTGCTCCTCTTAGCATGATAAAGAAGATTCAAAGAGAGTGAGATGCCAGCTCCTTTCATTCAGTCAGTAGCTTCAATCATTTCTGGACGTTTTTCAATGGCAAAAATCAATGAATATTGTAAATGCACAAACAGTAATTTCTCCGCATTGCAAGGTGCAATTCTGAAATTTTTTGCTTTTTCCTGCTCCTCTTAGCATGACAAAGAAGATTCAAAGAGAGTGAGATGCCAGATCCTTTCCTTCAGTCAGTAGCTTCAATCATTTCTGGTATATGAATAACATGATGTTTTTCAATGGCAAAAATCAATGAATTTTGTAAATGCACAAACAGTAATTTCTCCGCATTGCAAGGCGCAATTCTGAAATTTTTTGCTTTTTCCTGCTCCTCTTAGCATGATAAAGAAGATTCAAAGAGAGTGAGATGCCAGCTCCTTTCATTCAGTCAGTAGCTTCAATCATTTCTGGACATTTTTCAATGGCAAAAATCAATGAATATTGTAAATGCACAAACAGTAATTTCTCCGCATTGCAAGGTGCAATTCTGAAATTTTTTGCTTTTTCCTGCTCCTCTTAGCATGATAAAGAAGATTCAAAGAGAGTGAGATGCCAGCTCCTTTCATTCAGTCAGTAGCTTCAATCATTTCTGGACGTTTTTCAATGGCAAAAATCAATGAATATTGTAAATGCACAAACAGTAATTTCTCCGCATTGCAAGGTGCAATTCTGAAATTTTTTGCTTTTTCCTGCTCCTCTTAGCATGATAAAGAAGATTCAAAGAGAGTGATATGCCAGCTCCTTTCATTCAGTCAGTAGCTTCAATCATTTCTGGACGTTTTTCAATGGCAAAAATCATTGAATATTGTAAATGCACAAACAGTAATTTCTCCGCATTGCAAGGTGCAATTCTGAAATTTTTTACTTTTTCCTGCTCCTCTTAGCATGATAAAGAAGATTCAAAGAGAGTGAGATGCCAGCTCCTTTCATTCAGTCAGTAGCTTCAATCATTTCTGGTATATGAATAACATGATGTTTTTCAATCGCAAAAATCAATGAATATTGTAAATGCACAAACAGTAATTTCTCCGCATTGCAAGGTGCAATTCTGAAATGTTTTGCTTTTTCCTGCTCCTCTTAGCATGATAAAGAAGATTCAAAGAGAGTGAGATGCCAGCTCCTTTCATTCAGTCAGTAGCTTCAATCATTTCTGGACGTTTTTCAATGGCAAAAATCAATGAATATTGTAAATGCACAAACAGTAATTTCTCCGCATTGCAAGGTGCAATTCTGAAATTTTTTGCTTTTTCCTGCTCCTCTTAGCATGACAAAGAAGATTCAAAGAGAGTGAGATGCCAGATCCTTTCCTTCAGTCAGTAGCTTCAATCATTTCTGGTATATGAATAACATGATGTTTTTCAATGGCAAAAATCAATGAATTTTGTAAATGCACAAACAGTAATTTCTCCGCATTGCAAGGCGCAATTCTGAAATTTTTTGCTTTTTCCTGCTCCTCTTAGCATGATAAAGAAGATTCAAAGAGAGTGAGATGCCAGCTCCTTTCATTCAGTCAGTAGCTTCAATCATTTCTGGACGCTTTTCAATGGCAAAATTCAATGAATATTGTAAATGCACAAACTGTAATTTCTCCGCATTGCAAGGTGCAATTCTGAAATTTTTTGCTTTTTCCTGCTCCTCTTAGCATGATAAAGAAGATTCAAAGAGAGTGAGATGCCAGCTCCTTTCATTCAGTCAGTAGCTTCAATCATTTCTGGTATATGAATAACATGATGTTTTTCAATAGCAAAAATCAATGAATATTGTAAATGCACAAACAGTAATTTCTCCGCATTGCAAGGTGCAATTCTGAAATTTTTTGCTTTTTCCTGCTCCTCTTAGCATGATAAAGAAGACTCAAAGAGAGTGAGATGCCAGCTCCTTTCATTCAGTCAGTAGCTTCAATCATTTCTGGACGTTTTTCAATGGCAAAAATCAATGAATATTGTAAATGCACAAACAGTAATTTCTCCGCATTGCAAGGTGCAATTCTGAAATTTTTTGCTTTTTCCTGCTCCTCTTAGCATGATAAAGAAGATTCAAAGAGAGTGAGATGCCAGCTCCTTTCATTCAGTCAGTAGCTTCAATCATTTCTGGACGTTTTTCAATGGCAAAAATCAATGAATATTGTAAATGCACAAACTATAATTTCTCCGCATTGCAAGGTGCAATTCTGAAATTTTTTGCTTTTTCCTGCTCCTCTTAGCATGATAAAGAAGATTCAAAGAGAGTGAGATGCCAGCTCCTTTCATTCAGTCAGTAGCTTCAATCATTTCTGGTATATGAATAACATGATGTTTTTCAATAGCAAAAATCAATGAATATTGTAAATGCACAAACAGTAATTTCTCCGCATTGCAAGGTGCAATTCTGAAATTTTTTGCTTTTTCCTGCTCCTCTTAGCATGATAAAGAAGATTCAAAGAGAGTGAGATGCCAGCTCCTTTCATTCAGTCAGTAGCTTCAATCATTTCTGGACGTTTTTCAATGGCAAAAATCAATGAATATTGTAAATGCACAAACTATAATTTCTCCGCATTGCAAGGTGCAATTCTGAAATTTTTTGCTTTTTCCTGCTCCTCTTAGCATGATAAAGAAGATTCAAAGAGAGTGAGATGCCAGCTCCTTTCATTCAGTCAGTAGCTTCAATCATTTCTGGTATATGAATAACATGATGTTTTTCAATAGCAAAAATCAATGAATATTGTAAATGCACAAACAGTAATTTCTCCGCATTGCAAGGTGCAATTCTGAAATTTTTTGCTTTTTCCTGCTCCTCTTAGCATGATAAAGAAGATTCAAAGAGAGTGAGATGCCAGCTCCTTTCATTCAGTCAGTAGCTTCAATCATTTCTGGACGTTTTTCAATGGCAAAAATCAATGAATATTGTAAATGCACAAACAGTAATTTCTCCGCATTGCAAGGTGCAATTCTGAAATTTTTTGCTTTTTCCTGCTCCTCTTAGCATGATAAACAAGATTCAAAGAGAGTGAGATGCCAGCTCCTTTCATTCAGTCAGTAGCTTCAATCATTTCTGGACGTTTTTCAATGGCAAAAATCAATGAATATTGTAAATGCACAAACAGTAATTTCTCCGCATTGCAAGGTGCAATTCTGAAATTTTTTGCTTTTTCCTGCTCCTCTTAGCATGATAAAGAAGATTCAAAGAGAGTGAGATGCCAGCTCCTTTCATTCAGTCAGTAGCTTCAAACATTTCTGGTATATGAATAACATGATGTTTTTCAATGGCAAAAATCAATGAATATTGTAAATGCACAAACAGTAATTTCTCCGCATTGCAAGGTGCAATTCTGAAATTTTTTGCTTTTTCCTGCTCCTCTTAGCATGATAAAGAAGATTCAAAGAGAGTGAGATGCCAGCTCCTTTCGTTCAGTCAGTAGCTTCAATCATTTCTGGACGTTTTTCAATGGCAAAAATCATTGAATATTATAAATGCACAAACAGTAATTTCTCCGCATTGCAAGGTGCAATTCTGAAATTTTTTACTTTTTCCTGCTCCTCTTAGCATGATAAAGAAGATTCAAAGAAAGTGAGATGCCAGCTCCTTTCATTCAGTCAGTAGCTTCAATCATTTCTGGTATATGAATAACATGATGTTTTTCAATGGCAAAAATCAATGAATATTGTAAATGCACAAACAGTAATTTCTCCGCATTGCAAGGTGCAATTCTGAAATTTTTTGCTTTTTCCTGCTCCTCTTAGCATGATAAAGAAGATTCAAAGAGAGTGAGATGCCAGCTCCTTTCATTCAGTCAGTAGCTTCAATCATTTCTGGACGTTTTTCAATGGCAAAAATCAATGAATATTGTAAATGCACAAACAGTAATTTCTCCGCATTGCAAGGTGCAATTCTGAAATTTTTTGCTTTTTCCTGCTCCTCTTAGCATGATAAAGAAGATTCAAAGAGAGTGAGATGCCAGCTCCTTTCATTCAGTCAGTAGCATCAAACATTTCTGGTATATGAATAACATGATGTTTTTCAATGGCAAAAATCAATGAATATTGTAAATGCACAAATAGTAATTTCTTCGCATTGCAAGGTGCAATTCTGAAATTTTTTGCTTTTTCCTGCTCCTCTTAGCATGATAAAGAAGATTCAAAGAGAGTGAGATGCCAGCTCCTTTCATTCAGTCAGTAGCTTCAAACATTTCTGGTATATGAATAACATGATGTTTTTCAATGGCGGCAAAAATCAATGAATATTGTAAATGCACAAACAGTAATTTCTCCGAATTGCAAGGTGCAATTCTGAAATTTTTTGCTTTTTCCTGCTCCTCTTAGCATGATAAAGAAGATTCAAAGAGAGTGAGATGCCAGCTCCTTTCATTCAGTCAGTAGCTTCAATCATTTCTGGACGTTTTTCAATGGCAAAAATCATTGAATATTGTAAATGCACAAACAGTAATTTCTCCGCATTGCAAGGTGCAATTCTGAAATTTTTTACTTTTTCCTGCTCCTCTTAGCATGATAAAGAAGATTCAAAGAGAGTGAGATGCCAGCTCCTTTCATTCAGTCAGTAGCTTCAATCATTTCTGGTATATGAATAACATGATGTTTTTCAATCGCAAAAATCAATGAATATTGTAAATGCACAAACAGTAATTTCTCCGCATTGCAAGGTGCAATTCTGAAATGTTTTGCTTTTTCCTGCTCCTCTTAGCATGATAAAGAAGATTCAAAGAGAGTGAGATGCCAGCTCCTTTCATTCAGTCAGTAGCTTCAATCATTTCTGGACGTTTTTCAATGGCAAAAATCAATGAATATTGTAAATGCACAAACAGTAATTTCTCCGCATTGCAAGGTGCAATTCTGAAATTTTTTGCTTTTTCCTGCTCCTCTTAGCATGACAAAGAAGATTCAAAGAGAGTGAGATGCCAGATCCTTTCCTTCAGTCAGTAGCTTCAATCATTTCTGGTATATGAATAACATGATGTTTTTCAATGGCAAAAATCAATGAATTTTGTAAATGCACAAACAGTAATTTCTCCGCATTGCAAGGCGCAATTCTGAAATTTTTTGCTTTTTCCTGCTCCTCTTAGCATGATAAAGAAGATTCAAAGAGAGTGAGATGCCAGCTCCTTTCATTCAGTCAGTAGCTTCAATCATTTCTGGACATTTTTCAATGGCAAAAATCAATGAATATTGTAAATGCACAAACAGTAATTTCTCCGCATTGCAAGGTGCAATTCTGAAATTTTTTGCTTTTTCCTGCTCCTCTTAGCATGATAAAGAAGATTCAAAGAGAGTGAGATGCCAGCTCCTTTCATTCAGTCAGTAGCTTCAATCATTTCTGGACGTTTTTCAATGGCAAAAATCAATGAATATTGTAAATGCACAAACAGTAATTTCTCCGCATTGCAAGGTGCAATTCTGAAATTTTTTGCTTTTTCCTGCTCCTCTTAGCATGATAAAGAAGATTCAAAGAGAGTGAGATGCCAGCTCCTTTCATTCAGTCAGTAGCTTCAATCATTTCTGGACGTTTTTCAATGGCAAAAATCAATGAATATTGTAAATGCACAAACTGCAATTTCTCCGCATTGCAAGGTGCAATTCTGAATTTTTTTGCTTTTTCCTGCTCCTCTTAGCATGATAAAGAAGATTCAAAGAGAGTGAGATGCCAGCTCCTTTCATTCAGTCAGTAGCTTCAATCATTTCTGGTATATGAATAACATGATGTTTTTCAATGGCAAAAATCAATGAATATTGTAAATGCACAAACAGTAATTTCTCCGCATTGCAAGGTGCAATTCTGAAATTTTTTGCTTTTTCCTGCTCCTCTTAGCATGATAAAGAAGATTCAAAGAGAGTGAGATGCCAGCTCCTTTCATTCATTCAGTAGCTTCAATCATTTCTGGACGTTTTTCAATGGCAAAAATCATTGAATATTGTAAATGCACAAACAGTAATTTCTCCGCATTGCAAGGTGCAATTCTGAAATTTTTTACTTTTTCCTGCTCCTCTTAGCATGATAAAGAAGATTCAAAGAGAGTGAGATGCCAGCTCCTTTCATTCAGTCAGTAGCTTCAATCATTTCTGGTATATGAATAACATGATGTTTTTCAATCGCAAAAATCAATGAATATTGTAAATGCACAAACAGTAATTTCTCCGCATTGCAAGGTGCAATTCTGAAATGTTTTGCTTTTTCCTGCTCCTCTTAGCATGATAAAGAAGATTCAAAGAGAGTGAGATGCCAGCTCCTTTCATTCAGTCAGTAGCTTCAATCATTTCTGGACGTTTTTCAATGGCAAAAATCAATGAATATTGTAAATGCACAAACAGTAATTTCTCCGCATTGCAAGGTGCAATTCTGAAATTTTTTGCTTTTTCCTGCTCCTCTTAGCATGACAAAGAAGATTCAAAGAGAGTGAGATGCCAGATCCTTTCCTTCAGTCAGTAGCTTCAATCATTTCTGGTATATGGATAACATGATGTTTTTCAATGGCAAAAATCAATGAATTTTGTAAATGCACAAACAGTAATTTCTCCGCATTGCAAGGCGCAATTCTGAAATTTTTTGCTTTTTCCTGCTCCTCTTAGCATGATAAATAAGATTCAAAGAGAGTGAGATGCCAGCTCCTTTCATTCAGTCAGTAGCTTCAATCATTTCTGGACATTTTTCAATGGCAAAAATCAATGAATATTGTAAATGCACAAACAGTAATTTCTCCGCATTGCAAGGTGCAATTCTGAAATTTTTTGCTTTTTCCTGCTCCTCTTAGCATGATAAAGAAGATTCAAAGAGAGTGAGATGCCAGCTCCTTTCATTCAGTCAGTAGCTTCAATCATTTCTGGACGTTTTTCAATGGCAAAAATCAATGAATATTGTAAATGCACAAACAGTAATTTCTCCGCATTGCAAGGTGCAATTCTGAAATTTTTTGCTTTTTCCTGCTCCTCTTAGCATGATAAAGAAGATTCAAAGAGAGTGAGATGCCAGCTCCTTTCATTCAGTCAGTAGCTTCAATCATTTCTGGACGTTTTTCAATGGCAAAAATCATTGAATATTGTAAATGCACAAACAGTAATTTCTCCGCATTGCAAGGTGCAATTCTGAAATTTTTTACTTTTTCCTGCTCCTCTTAGCATGATAAAGAAGATTCAAAGAGAGTGAGATGCCAGCTCCTTTCATTCAGTCAGTAGCTTCAATCATTTCTGGTATATGAATAACATGATGTTTTTCAATCGCAAAAATCAATGAATATTGTAAATGCACAAACAGTAATTTCTCCGCATTGCAAGGTGCAATTCTGAAATGTTTTGCTTTTTCCTGCTCCTCTTAGCATGATAAAGAAGATTCAAAGAGAGTGAGATGCCAGCTCCTTTCATTCAGTCAGTAGCTTCAATCATTTCTGGACGTTTTTCAATGGCAAAAATCAATGAATATTGTAAATGCACAAACAGTAATTTCTCCGCATTGCAAGGTGCAATTCTGAAATTTTTTGCTTTTTCCTGCTCCTCTTAGCATGACAAAGAAGATTCAAAGAGAGTGAGATGCCAGATCCTTTCCTTCAGTCAGTAGCTTCAATCATTTCTGGTATATGAATAACATGATGTTTTTCAATGGCAAAAATCAATGAATTTTGTAAATGCACAAACAGTAATTTCTCCGCATTGCAAGGCGCAATTCTGAAATTTTTTGCTTTTTCCTGCTCCTCTTAGCATGATAAAGAAGATTCAAAGAGAGTGAGATGCCAGCTCCTTTCATTCAGTCAGTAGCTTCAATCATTTCTGGACATTTTTCAATGGCAAAAATCAATGACTATTGTAAATGCACAAACAGTAATTTCTCCGCATTGCAAGGTGCAATTCTGAAATTTTTTGCTTTTTCCTGCTCCTCTTAGCATGATAAAGAAGATTCAAAGAGAGTGAGATGCCAGCTCCTTTCATTCAGTCAGTAGCTTCAATCATTTCTGGACGTTTTTCAATGGCAAAAATCAATGAATATTGTAAATGCACAAACAGTAATTTCTCCGCATTGCAAGGTGCAATTCTGAAATTTTTTGCTTTTTCCTGCTCCTCTTAGCATGATAAAGAAGATTCAAAGAGAGTGAGATGCCAGCTCCTTTCATTCAGTCAGTAGCTTCAATCATTTCTGGACGTTTTTCAATGGCAAAAATCAATGAATATTGTAAATGCACAAACTGCAATTTCTCCGCATTGCAAGGTGCAATTCTGAAATTTTTTGCTTTTTCCTGCTCCTCTTAGCATGATAAAGAAGATTCAAAGAGAGTGAGATGCCAGCTCCTTTCATTCAGTCAGTAGCTTCAATCATTTCTGGTATATGAATAACATGATGTTTTTCAATGGCAAAAATCAATGAATATTGTAAATGCACAAACAGTAATTTCTCCGCATTGCAAGGTGCAATTCTGAAATTTTTTGCTTTTTCCTGCTCCTCTTAGCATGATAAAGAAGATTCAAAGAGAGTGAGATGCCAGCTCCTTTCATTCAGTCAGTAGCTTCAATCATTTCTGGACGTTTTTCAATGGCAAAAATCAATGAATATTGTAAATGCACAAACTGCAATTTCTCCGCATTGCAAGGTGCAATTCTGAAATTTTTTGCTTTTTCCTGCTCCTCTTAGCATGATAAAGAAGATTCAAAGAGAGTGAGATGCCAGCTCCTTTCATTCAGTCAGTAGCTTCAATCATTTCTGGTATATGAATAACATGATGTTTTTCAATAGCAAAAATCAATGAATATTGTAAATGCACAAACAGTAATTTCTCCGCATTGCAAGGTGCAATTCTGAAATTTTTGGCTTTTTCCTGCTCCTCTTAGCATGATAAAGAAGATTCAAAGAGAGTGAGATGCCAGCTCCTTTCATTCAGTCAGTAGCTTCAATCATTTCTGGACGTTTTTCAATGGCAAAAATCAATGAATATTGTAAATGCACAAACAGTAATTTCTCCGCATTGCAAGGTGCAATTCTGAAATTTTTTGCTTTTTCCTGCTCCTCTTAGCATGATAAACAAGATTCAAAGAGAGTGAGATGCCAGCTCCTTTCATTCAGTCAGTAGCTTCAATCATTTCTGGACGTTTTTCAATGGCAAAAATCATTGAATATTGTAAATGCACAAACAGTAATTTCTCCGCATTGCAAGGTGCAATTCTGAAATTTTTTACTTTTTCCTGCTCCTCTTAGCATGATAAAGAAGATTCAAAGAGAATGAGATGCCAGCTCCTTTCATTCAGTCAGTAGCTTCAATCATTTCTGGTATATGAATAACATGATGTTTTTCAATCGCAAAAATCAATGAATATTGTAAATGCACAAACAGTAATTTCTCCGCATTGCAAGGAGCAATTCTGAAATTTTTTGCTTTTTCCTGCTCCTCTTAGCATGATAAAGAAGATTCAAAGAGAGTGAGATGCCAGCTCCTTTCATTCAGTCAGTAGCTTCAATCATTTCTGGACGTTTTTCAATGGCAAAAATCAATGAATATTGTAAATGCACAAACAGTAATTTCTCCGCATTGCAAGGTGCAATTCTGAAATTTTTTGCTTTTTCCTGCTCCTCTTAGCATGATAAAGAAGATTCAAAGAGAGTGAGATGCCAGCTCCTTTCCTTCAGTCAGTAGCTTCAATCATTTCTGGTATATGAATAACATGATGTTTTTCAATGGCAAAAATCAATGAATTTTGTAAATGCACAAACAGTAATTTCTCCGCATTGCAAGGCGCAATACTGAAATTTTTTGCTTTTTCCTGCTCCTCTTAGCATGATAAAGAAGATTCAAAGAGAGTGAGATGCCAGCTCCTTTCATTCAGTCAGTAGCTTCAATCATTTCTGGACATTTTTCAATGGCAAAAATCAATGAATATTGTAAATGCACAAACAGTAATTTCTCCGCATTGCAAGGTGCAATTCTGAAATTTTTTGCTTTTTCCTGCTCCTCTTAGCATGATAAAGAAGATTCAAAGAGAGTGAGATGCCAGCTCCTTTCATTCAGTCAGTAGCTTCAATCATTTCTGGACGTTTTTCAATGGCAAAAATCAATGAATATTGTAAATGCACAAACAGTAATTTCTCCGCATTGCAAGGTGCAATTCTGAAATTTTTTGCTTTTTCCTGCTCCTCTTAGCATGATAAAGAAGATTCAAAGAGAGTGAGGTGCCAGCTCCTTTCATTCAGTCAGGAGCTTCAAACATTTCTGGTATATGAATAACATGTTTTTCAATGGCAAAAATCAATGAATATTGTAAATGCACAAACAGTAATTTCTCCGCATTGCAAGGTGCAATTCTGAAATTTTTTGCTTTTTCCTGCTCCTCTTAGCATGATAAAGAAGATTCAAAGAGAGAGAGATGCCAGCTCCTTTCATTCAGTCAGTAGCTTCAATCATTTCTGGACGTTTTTCAATGGCAAAAATCAATGAATATTGTAAATGCACAAACTGTAATTTCTCCGCATTGCAAGGTGCAATTCTGAAATTTTTTGCTTTTTCCTGCTCCTCTTAGCATGATAAAGAAGATTCAAAGAGAGTGAGATGCCAGCTCCTTTCATTCAGTCAGTAGCTTCAATCATTTCTGGACGTTTTTCAATGGCAAAAATCAATGAATATTGTAAATGCACAAACAGTAATTTCTCCGCATTGCAAGGTGCAATTCTGAAATTTTTTGCTTTTTCCTGCTCCTCTTAGAATGATAAAGAAGATTCAAAGAGAGTGAGATGCCAGCTCCTTTCATTCAGTCAGTACCTTCAATCATTTCTGGACGTTTTTCAATGGCAAAAATCAATGAATATTGTAAATGCACAAACAGTAATTTCTCCGCATTGCAAGGTGCAATTCTGAAATTTTTTGCTTTTTCCTGCTCCTCTTAGCATGATAAAGAAGATTCAAAGAGAGTGAGGTGCCAGTTCCTTTCATTCAGTCAGTAGCTTCAAACATTTCTGGTATATGAATAACATGATGTTTTTCAATGGCAAAAATCAATGAATATTGTAAATGCACAAACAGTAATTTCTCCGCATTGCAAGGTGCAAGTCTGAAATTTTTTGCTTTTTCCTGCTCCTCTTAGCATGATAAAGAAGATTCAAAGAGAGTGAGATGCCAGCTCCTTTCATTCAGTCAGTAGCTTCAAACATTTCTGGTATATGAATAACATGATGTTTTTCAATGGCAAAAATCAATGAATATTGTAAATGCACAAACAGTAATTTCTCCGCATTGCAAGGTGCAAGTCTGAAATTTTTTGCTTTTTCCTGCTCCTCTTAGCATGATAAAGAAGATTCAAAGAGAGTGAGATGCCAGCTACTTTCATTCAGTCAGTAGCTTCAATCATTTCTGGACGTTTTTCAATGGTAAAAATCAATGAATATTGTAAATGCACAAACAGTAATTTCTCCACATTGCAAGGTGCAATTCTGAAATTTTTTGCTTTATCCTGCTCCTCTTAGCATGATAAAGAAGATTCAAAGAGATTGAGATGCCAGCTCCTTTCATTCAGTCAGTAGCTTCAAACATTTCTGGTATATGAATAACATGATGTTTTTCAATGGCAAAAATCAATGAATATTGTAAATGCACAAACAGTAATTTCTCCGCATTGCAAGGTGCAATTCTGAAATTTTTTGCTTTTTCCTGCTCCTCTTAGCATGATAAAGAAGATTCAAAGAGAGTGGGATGCCAGCTCCTTTCATTCAGTCAGTAGCTTCAAACATTTCTGGTATATGAATAACATGATGTTTTTCAATGGCAAAAATCAATGAATATTGTAAATGCACAAACAGTAATTTCTCCGCATTGCAAGGTGCAAGTCTGAAATTTTTTGCTTTTTCCTGCTCCTCTTAGCATGATAAAGAAGATTCAAAGAGAGTGAGATGCCAGCTACTTTCATTCAGTCAGTAGCTTCAATCATTTCTGGACGTTTTTCAATGGTAAAAATCAATGAATATTGTAAATGCACAAACAGTAATTTCTCCACATTGCAAGGTGCAATTCTGAAATTTTTTGCTTTTTCCTGCTCCTCTTAGCATGATAAAGAAGATTCAAAGAGAGTGAGATGCCAGCTCCTTTCATTCAGTCAGTAGCTTCAAACATTTCTGGTATATGAATAACATGATGTTTTTCAATGGCAAAAATCAATGAATATTGTAAATGCACAAACAGTAATTTCTCCGCATTGCAAGGTGCAATTCTGAAATTTTTTGCTTTTTCCTGCTCCACTTAGCATGATAAAGAATATTCAAAGAGAGTGAGATGCCAGCTCCTTTCATTCAGTCAGTAGCTTCAATCATTTCTGGATGTTTTTCAATGGCAAAAATCAATGAATATTGTAAATGCACAAACTGTAATTTCTCCGCATTGCAAGGTGCAATTCTGAAATTTTTTGCTTTTTCCTGCTCCTCTTAGCATGATAAAGAAGATTCAAAGAGAGTGAGATGCCAGCTCCTTTCATTCAGTCAGTAGCTTCAATCATTTCTGGACGTTTTTCAATGGCAAAAATCAATGAATATTGTAAATGCACAAACAGTAATTTCTCCGCATTGCAAGGTGCAATTCTGAAATTTTTTGCTTTTTCCTGCTCCTCTTAGCATGATAAAGAAGATTCAAAGAGAGTGAGATGCCAGCTCCTTTCATTCAGTCAGTACCTTCAATCATTTCTGGACGTTTTTCAATGGCAAAAATCAATGAATATTGTAAATGCACAAACAGTAATTTTTCCGCATTGCAAGGTGCAATTCTGAAATTTTTTGCTTTTTCCCGCTCCTCTTAGCATGATAAAGAAGATTCAAAGAGAGTGAGGTGCCAGCTCCTTTCATTCAGTCAGTAGCTTCAAACATTTCTGGTATATGAATAACATGTTTTTCAATGGCAAAAATCAATGAATATTGTAAATGCACAAACAGTAATTTCTCCGCATTGCAAGGTGCAATTCTGAAATTTTTTGCTTTTTCCTGCTCCTCTTAGCATGATAAAGAAGATTCAAAGAGAGTGAGATGCCAGCTCCTTTCATTCAGTCAGTAGCTTCAATCATTTCTGGACGTTTTTCAATGGCAAAAATCAATGAATATTGTAAATGCACAAACAGTAATTTCTCCGCATTGCAAGGTGCAATTCTGAAATTTTTTGCTTTTTCCTGCTCCTCTTAGCATGATAAAGAAGATTCAAAGAGAGTGAGATGCCAGCTCCTTTCATTCAGTCAGTAGCTTCAATCATTTCTGGACGTTTTTAAATGGCAAAAATCAATGAATATTGTAAATGCACAAACAGTAATTTCTCCGCATTGCAAGGTGCAATTCTGAAATTTTTTGCTTTTTCCTGCTCCTCTTAGCATGATAAAGAAGATTCAAAGAGAGTGAGATGCCAGCTCCTTTCATTCAGTCAGTAGCTTCAAACATTTCTGGTATATGAATAACATGATGTTTTTCAATGGCAAAAATCAATGAATATTGTAAATGCACAAACAGTAATTTCTCCGCATTGCAAGGTGCAAGTCTGAAATTTTTTGCTTTTTCCTGCTCCTCTTAGCATGATAAAGAACATTCAAAGAGAGTGAGATGCCAGCTACTTTCATTCAGTCAGTAGCTTCAATCATTTCTGGACGTTTTTCAATGGTAAAAATCAATGAATATTGTAAATGCACAAACAGTAATTTCTCCACATTGCAAGGTGCAATTCTAAAATTTTTTGCTTTTTCCTGCTCCTCTTAGCATGATAAAGAAGATTCAAAGAGAGTGAGATGCCAGCTCCTTTCATTCAGTCAGTAGCTTCAAACATTTCTGGTATATGAATAACATGATGTTTTTCAATGGCAAAAATCAATGAATATTGTAAATGCACAAACAGTAATTTCTCCGCATTGCAAGGTGCAATTCTGAAATTTTTTGCTTTTTCCTGCTCCTCTTAGCATGATTCAAAGAGAGTGAGATGCCAGCTCCTTTCATTCAGTCAGTAGCTTCAATCATTTCTGGACATTTTTCAATGGCAAAAATCAATGAATATTGTAAATGCACAAACAGTAATTTCTCCGCATTGCAAGGTGCAATTCTGAAATTTTTTGCTTTTTCCTGCTCCTCTTAGCATGATAAAGAAGATTCAAAGAGAGTGAGATGTCAGCTCCTTTCATTCAGTCAGTAGCTTCAAACATTTCTGGTATATGAATAACATGATGTTTTTCAATGGCAAAAATCAATGAATATTGTAAATGCACAAACAGTAATTTCTCCGCATTGCAAGGTGCAATTCTGAAATTTTTTGCTTTTTCCTGCTCCTCTTAGCATGATAAAGAAGATTCAAAGAGAGTGAGATGCCAGCTCCTTTCATTCAGTCAGTAGCTTCAAACATTTCTGGTATATGAATAACATGATGTTTTTCAATGGCAAAAATCAATGAATATTGTAAATGCACAAATAGTAATTTCTCCGCATTGCAAGGTGCAAGTCTGAAATTTTTTGCTTTTTCCTGCTCCTCTTAGCATGATAAAGAAGATTCAAAGAGAGTGAGATGCCAGCTACTTTCATTCAGTCAGTAGCTTCAATCATTTCTGGACGTTTTTCAATGGTAAAAATCAATGAATATTGTAAATGCACAAACAGTAATTTCTCCACATTGCAAGGTGCAATTCTGAAATTTTTTGCTTTTTCCTGCTCCTCTTAGCATGATAAAGAAGATTCAAAGAGATTGAGATGCCAGCTCCTTTCATTCAGTCAGTAGCTTCAAACATTTCTTGTATATGAATAACATGATGTTTTTCAATGGCAAAAATCAATGAATATTGTAAATGCACAAACAGTAATTTCTCCGCATTGCAAGGTGCAATTCTGAAATTTTTTGCTTTTTCCTGCTCCTCTTAGCATGATAAAGAAGATTCAAAGAGAGTGAGATGCCAGCTCCTTTCATTCAGTCAGTAGCTTCAAACATTTCTGGTATATGAATAACATGATGTTTTTCAATGGCAAAAATCAATGAATATTGTAAATGCACAAACAGTAATTTCTCCGCATTGCAAGGTGCAAGTCTGAAATTTTTTGCTTTTTCCTGCTCCTCTTAGCATGATAAAGAAAATTCAAAGAGAGTGAGATGCCAGCTACTTTCATTCAGTCAGTAGCTTCAATCATTTCTGGACGTTTTTCAATGGTAAAAATCAATGAATATTGTAAATGCACAAACAGTAATTTCTCCACATTGCAAGGTGCAATTCTGAAATTTTTTGCTTTTTCCTGCTCCTCTTAGCATGATAAAGAAGATTCAAAGAGAGTGAGATGCCAGCTCCTTTCATTCAGTCAGTAGCTTCAAACATTTCTGGTATATAAATAACATGATGTTTTTCAATGGCAAAAATCAATGAATATTGTAAATGCACAAACAGTAATTTCTCCGCATTGCAAGGTGCAATTCTGAAATTTTTTGCTTTTTCCTGTTCCTCTTAGCATGATAAAGAAGATTCAAAGAGAGTGAGATGCCAGCTCCTTTCATTCAGTCAGTAGCTTCAATCATTTCTGGACGTTTCTCAATGGCAAAAATCAATGAATATTGTAAATGCACAAACTGTAATTTCTCCGCATTGCAAGGTGCAATTCTGAAATTTTTTGCTTTTTCCTGCTCCTCTTAGCATGATAAAGAAGATTCAAAGAGAGTGAGATGCCAGCTCCTTTCATTCAGTCAGTAGCTTCAATCATTTCTGGACGTTTTTCAATGGCAAAAATCAATGAATATTGTAAATGCACAAACAGTAATTTCTCCGCATTGCAAGGTGCAATTCTGAAATTTTTTGCTTTTTCCCGCTCCTCTTAGCATGATAAAGAAGATTCAAAGAGAGTGAGGTGCCAGCTCCTTTCATTCAGTCAGTAGCTTCAAACATTTCTGGTATATGAATTACATGTTTTTCAATGGCAAAAATCAATGAATATTGTAAATGCACAAACAGTAATTTCTCCGCATTGCAAGGTGCAATTCTGAAATTTTTTGCTTTTTCCTGCTCCTCTTAGCATGATAAAGAAGATTCAAAGAGAGTGAGATGCCAGCTCCTTTCATTCAGTCAGTAGCTTCAATCATTTCTGGACGTTTTTCAATGGCAAAAATCAATGAATATTGTAAATGCACAAACAGTAATTTCTCCGCATTGCAAGGTGCAATTCTGAAATTTTTTGCTTTTTCCTGCTCCTCTTAGCATGATAAAGAAGATTCAAAGAGAGTGAGATGCCAGCTCCTTTCATTCAGTCAGTAGCTTCAATCATTTCTGGACATTTTTCAATGGCAAAAATCAATGAATATTGTAAATGCACAAAAAGTAATTTCTCCGCATTGCAAGGTGCAATTCTGAAATTTTTTGCTTTTTCCTGCTCCTCTTAGCATGATAAAGAAGATTCAAAGAGAGTGAGATGCCAGCTCCTTTCATTCAGTCAGTAGCTTCAAACATTTCTGGTATATGAATAACATGATGTTTTTCAATGGCAAAAATCAATGAATATTGTAAATGCACAAACAGTAATTTCTCCGCATTGCAAGGTGCAAGTCTGAAATTTTTTGCTTTTTCCTGCTCCTCTTAGCATGATAAAAAAGATTCAAAGAGAGTGAGATGGCAGCTACTTTCATTCAGTCAGTAGCTTCAATCATTTCTGGACGTTTTACAATGGTAAAAATCAATGAATATTGTAAATGCACAAACAGTAATTTCTCCACATTGCAAGGTGCAATTCTGAAATTTTTTGCTTTTTCCTGCTCCTCTTAGCATGATAAAGAAGATTCAAAGAGAGTGAGATGCCAGCTCCTTTCATTCAGTCAGTAGCTTCAAACATTTCTGGTATATGAATAACATGATGTTTTTCAATGGCAAAAATCAATGAATATTGTAAATGCACAAACAGTAATTTCTCCGCATTGCAAGGTGCAATTCTGAAATTTCTTGCTTTTTCCTGCTCCTCTTAGCATGATAAAGAAGATTCAAAGAGAGTGAGATGCCAGCTCCTTTCATTCAGTCAGTAGCTTCAATCATTTCTGGTATATGAATAACATGATGTTTTTCAATGGCAAAAATCAATGAATATTGTAAATGCACAAACAGTAATTTCTCCGCATTGCAAGGTGCAATTCTGAAATTTTTTGCTTTTTCCTGCTCCTCTTAGCATGATAAAGAAGATTCAAAGAGAGTGAGATGCCAGCTCCTTTCATTCAGTCAGTAGCTTCAATCATTTCTGGACTTTTTTCAACGGCAAAAATCAATGAATATTGTAAATGCACAAACAGTAATTTCTCCGCATTGCAAGGTGCAATTCTGAAATTTTTTGCTTTTTCCTGCTCCTCTTAGCATGATAAAGAAGATTCAAAGAGAGTGAGATGCCAGCTCCTTTCATTCAGTCAGTAGCTTCAATCATTTCTGGACGTTTTTCAATGGCAAAAATCAATGTATATTGTAAATGCACAAACAGTAATTTCTCCGCATTGCAAGGTGCAATTCTGAAATTTTTTGCTTTTTCCTGCTCCTCTTAGCATGATAAAGAAGATTCAAAGAGAGTGAGATGCCAGCTCCTTTCATTCAGTCAGTAGCTTCAATCATTTCTGGACGTTTTTCAATGGCAAAAATCAATGAATATTGTAAATGCACAAACAGTAATTTCTCCGCATTGCAAGGTGCAATTCTGAAATTTTTTGCTTTTTCCTGCTCCTCTTAGCATGATAAAGAAGATTCAAAGAGAGTGAGATGCCAGCTCCTTTCATTCAGTCAGTAGCTTCAAACATTTCTGGTATATGAATAACATGATGTTTTTCAATGGCAAAAATCAATGAATTTTGTAAATGCACAAACAGCAATTTCTCCGCATTGCAAGGTGCAATTCTGAAATTTTTTGCTTTTTCCCGCTCCTCTTAGCATGATAAAGAAGATTCAAAGAGAGTGAGGTGCCAGCTCCTTTCATTCAGTCAGTAGCTTCAAACATTTCTGGTATATGAATTACATGTTTTTCAATGGCAAAAATCAATGAATATTGTAAATGCACAAACAGTAATTTCTCCGCATTGCAAGGTGCAATTCTGAAATTTTTTGCTTTTTCCTGCTCCTCTTAGCATGATAAAGAAGATTCAAAGAGAGTGAGATGCCAGCTCCTTTCATTCAGTCAGTAGCTTCAATCATTTCTGGACGTTTTTCAATGGCAAAAATCAATGAATATTGTAAATGCACAAACAGTAATTTCTCCGCATTGCAAGGTGCAATTCTGAAATTTTTTGCTTTTTCCTGCTCCTCTTAGCATGATAAAGAAGATTCAAAGAGAGTGAGATGCCAGCTCCTTTCATTCAGTCAGTAGCTTCAATCATTTCTGGACGTTTTTCAATGGCAAAAATCAATGAATATTGTAAATGCACAAACAGTAATTTCTCCGCATTGCAAGGTGCAATTCTGAAATTTTTTGCTTTTTCCTGCTCCTCTTAGCATGATAAAGAAGATTCAAAGAGAGTGAGATGCCAGCTCCTTTCATTCAGTCAGTAGCTTCAATCATTTCTGGACATTTTTCAATGGCAAAAATCAATGAATATTGTAAATGCACAAAAAGTAATTTCTCCGCATTGCAAGGTGCAATTCTGAAATTTTTTGCTTTTTCCTGCTCCTCTTAGCATGATAAAGAAGATTCAAAGAGAGTGAGATGCCAGCTCCTTTCATTCAGTCAGTAGCTTCAAACATTTCTGGTATATGAATAACATGATGTTTTTCAATGGCAAAAATCAATGAATATTGTAAATGCACAAACAGTAATTTCTCCGCATTGCAAGGTGCAAGTCTGAAATTTTTTGCTTTTTCCTGCTCCTCTTAGCATGATAAAAAAGATTCAAAGAGAGTGAGATGGCAGCTACTTTCATTCAGTCAGTAGCTTCAATCATTTCTGGACGTTTTACAATGGTAAAAATCAATGAATATTGTAAATGCACAAACAGTAATTTCTCCACATTGCAAGGTGCAATTCTGAAATTTTTTGCTTTTTCCTGCTCCTCTTAGCATGATAAAGAAGATTCAAAGAGAGTGAGATGCCAGCTCCTTTCATTCAGTCAGTAGCTTCAAACATTTCTGGTATATGAATAACATGATGTTTTTCAATGGCAAAAATCAATGAATATTGTAAATGCACAAACAGTAATTTCTCCGCATTGCAAGGTGCAATTCTGAAATTTCTTGCTTTTTCCTGCTCCTCTTAGCATGATAAAGAAGATTCAAAGAGAGTGAGATGCCAGCTCCTTTCATTCAGTCAGTAGCTTCAATCATTTCTGGTATATGAATAACATGATGTTTTTCAATGGCAAAAATCAATGAATATTGTAAATGCACAAACAGTAATTTCTCCGCATTGCAAGGTGCAATTCTGAAATTTTTTGCTTTTTCCTGCTCCTCTTAGCATGATAAAGAAGATTCAAAGAGAGTGAGATGCCAGCTCCTTTCATTCAGTCAGTAGCTTCAATCATTTCTGGACTTTTTTCAACGGCAAAAATCAATGAATATTGTAAATGCACAAACAGTAATTTCTCCGCATTGCAAGGTGCAATTCTGAAATTTTTTGCTTTTTCCTGCTCCTCTTAGCATGATAAAGAAGATTCAAAGAGAGTGAGATGCCAGCTCCTTTCATTCAGTCAGTAGCTTCAATCATTTCTGGACGTTTTTCAATGGCAAAAATCAATGTATATTGTAAATGCACAAACAGTAATTTCTCCGCATTGCAAGGTGCAATTCTGAAATTTTTTGCTTTTTCCTGCTCCTCTTAGCATGATAAAGAAGATTCAAAGAGAGTGAGATGCCAGCTCCTTTCATTCAGTCAGTAGCTTCAATCATTTCTGGACGTTTTTCAATGGCAAAAATCAATGAATATTGTAAATGCACAAACAGTAATTTCTCCGCATTGCAAGGTGCAATTCTGAAATTTTTTGCTTTTTCCTGCTCCTCTTAGCATGATAAAGAAGATTCAAAGAGAGTGAGATGCCAGCTCCTTTCATTCAGTCAGTAGCTTCAAACATTTCTGGTATATGAATAACATGATGTTTTTCAATGGCAAAAATCAATGAATTTTGTAAATGCACAAACAGCAATTTCTCCGCATTGCAAGGTGCAATTCTGAAATTTTTTGCTTTTTCCTGCTCCTCTTAGCATGATAAAGAAGATTCAAAGAGAGTGAGATGCCAGCTCCTTTCATTCAGTCAGTAGCTTCAATCATTTCTGGACGTTTTTCAATGGCAAAAATCAATGAATATTGTAAATGCACAAACAGTAATTTCTCCGCATTGCGAGGTGCAATTCTGAAATTTTTTGCTTTTTCCTGCTCCTCTTAGCATGATAAAGAAGATTCAAAGAGAGTGAGATGCCAGCTCCTTTCATTCAGTCAGTAGCTTCAATCATTTCTGGTATGTGAATAACATGATGTTTTTCAATGGCAAAAATCAATGAATATTGTAAATGCACAAACAGTAATTTCTCCGCATTGCAAGGTGCAATTCTGAAATCTTTTGCTTTTTCCTGCTCCTCTTAGCATGATAAAGAAGATTCAAAGAGAGTGAGATGCCAGCTCCTTTCATTCAGTCAGTAGCTTCAAACATTTCTGGTATATGAATAACATGATGTTTTTCAATGGCAAAAATCAATGAATTTTGTAAATGCACAAACAGCAATTTCTCCGCATTGCAAGGTGCAATTCTGAAATTTTTTGCTTTTTCCCGCTCCTCTTAGCATGATAAAGAAGATTCAAAGAGAGTGAGGTGCCAGCTCCTTTCATTCAGTCAGTAGCTTCAAACATTTCTGGTATATGAATTACATGTTTTTCAATGGCAAAAATCAATGAATATTGTAAATGCACAAACAGTAATTTCTCCGCATTGCAAGGTGCAATTCTGAAATTTTTTGCTTTTTCCTGCTCCTCTTAGCATGATAAAGAAGATTCAAAGAGAGTGAGATGCCAGCTCCTTTCATTCAGTCAGTAGCTTCAATCATTTCTGGACGTTTTTCAATGGCAAAAATCAATGAATATTGTAAATGCACAAACAGTAATTTCTCCGCATTGCAAGGTGCAATTCTGAAATTTTTTGCTTTTTCCTGCTCCTCTTAGCATGATAAAGAAGATTCAAAGAGAGTGAGATGCCAGCTCCTTTCATTCAGTCAGTAGCTTCAATCATTTCTGGACGTTTTTCAATGGCAAAAATCAATGAATATTGTAAATGCACAAACAGTAATTTCTCCGCATTGCAAGGTGCAATTCTGAAATTTTTTGCTTTTTCCTGCTCCTCTTAGCATGATAAAGAAGATTCAAAGAGAGTGAGATGCCAGCTCCTTTCATTCAGTCAGTAGCTTCAATCATTTCTGGACATTTTTCAATGGCAAAAATCAATGAATATTGTAAATGCACAAAAAGTAATTTCTCCGCATTGCAAGGTGCAATTCTGAAATTTTTTGCTTTTTCCTGCTCCTCTTAGCATGATAAAGAAGATTCAAAGAGAGTGAGATGCCAGCTCCTTTCATTCAGTCAGTAGCTTCAAACATTTCTGGTATATGAATAACATGATGTTTTTCAATGGCAAAAATCAATGAATATTGTAAATGCACAAACAGTAATTTCTCCGCATTGCAAGGTGCAAGTCTGAAATTTTTTGCTTTTTCCTGCTCCTCTTAGCATGATAAAAAAGATTCAAAGAGAGTGAGATGGCAGCTACTTTCATTCAGTCAGTAGCTTCAATCATTTCTGGACGTTTTACAATGGTAAAAATCAATGAATATTGTAAATGCACAAACAGTAATTTCTCCACATTGCAAGGTGCAATTCTGAAATTTTTTGCTTTTTCCTGCTCCTCTTAGCATGATAAAGAAGATTCAAAGAGAGTGAGATGCCAGCTCCTTTCATTCAGTCAGTAGCTTCAAACATTTCTGGTATATGAATAACATGATGTTTTTCAATGGCAAAAATCAATGAATATTGTAAATGCACAAACAGTAATTTCTCCGCATTGCAAGGTGCAATTCTGAAATTTCTTGCTTTTTCCTGCTCCTCTTAGCATGATAAAGAAGATTCAAAGAGAGTGAGATGCCAGCTCCTTTCATTCAGTCAGTAGCTTCAATCATTTCTGGTATATGAATAACATGATGTTTTTCAATGGCAAAAATCAATGAATATTGTAAATGCACAAACAGTAATTTCTCCGCATTGCAAGGTGCAATTCTGAAATTTTTTGCTTTTTCCTGCTCCTCTTAGCATGATAAAGAAGATTCAAAGAGAGTGAGATGCCAGCTCCTTTCATTCAGTCAGTAGCTTCAATCATTTCTGGACTTTTTTCAACGGCAAAAATCAATGAATATTGTAAATGCACAAACAGTAATTTCTCCGCATTGCAAGGTGCAATTCTGAAATTTTTTGCTTTTTCCTGCTCCTCTTAGCATGATAAAGAAGATTCAAAGAGAGTGAGATGCCAGCTCCTTTCATTCAGTCAGTAGCTTCAATCATTTCTGGACGTTTTTCAATGGCAAAAATCAATGTATATTGTAAATGCACAAACAGTAATTTCTCCGCATTGCAAGGTGCAATTCTGAAATTTTTTGCTTTTTCCTGCTCCTCTTAGCATGATAAAGAAGATTCAAAGAGAGTGAGATGCCAGCTCCTTTCATTCAGTCAGTAGCTTCAATCATTTCTGGACGTTTTTCAATGGCAAAAATCAATGAATATTGTAAATGCACAAACAGTAATTTCTCCGCATTGCAAGGTGCAATTCTGAAATTTTTTGCTTTTTCCTGCTCCTCTTAGCATGATAAAGAAGATTCAAAGAGAGTGAGATGCCAGCTCCTTTCATTCAGTCAGTAGCTTCAAACATTTCTGGTATATGAATAACATGATGTTTTTCAATGGCAAAAATCAATGAATTTTGTAAATGCACAAACAGCAATTTCTCCGCATTGCAAGGTGCAATTCTGAAATTTTTTGCTTTTTCCTGCTCCTCTTAGCATGATAAAGAAGATTCAAAGAGAGTGAGATGCCAGCTCCTTTCATTCAGTCAGTAGCTTCAATCATTTCTGGACGTTTTTCAATGGCAAAAATCAATGAATATTGTAAATGCACAAACAGTAATTTCTCCGCATTGCGAGGTGCAATTCTGAAATTTTTTGCTTTTTCCTGCTCCTCTTAGCATGATAAAGAAGATTCAAAGAGAGTGAGATGCCAGCTCCTTTCATTCAGTCAGTAGCTTCAATCATTTCTGGTATGTGAATAACATGATGTTTTTCAATGGCAAAAATCAATGAATATTGTAAATGCACAAACAGTAATTTCTCCGCATTGCAAGGTGCAATTCTGAAATCTTTTGCTTTTTCCTGCTCCTCTTAGCATGATAAAGAAGATTCAAAGAGAGTGAGATGCCAGCTCCTTTCATTCATTCAGTAGCTTCAATCATTTCTGGTATATGAATAACATGATGTTTTTCAATGGCAAAAATCAATGAATATTGTAAATGCACAAACAGTAATTTATTCGCATTGCAAGGTGCAATTCTGAAATTTTTTGGTTTTTCCTGCTCCTCTTAGCATGATAAAGAAGATTCAAAGAGAGTGAGATGCCAGCTCCTTTCATTCAGTCAGTAGCTTCAAACATTTCTGGTATATGAATAACATGATGTTTTTCAATGGCAAAAATCAATGAATATTGTAAATGCACAAACAGTAATTTCTCCGCATTGCAAGGTGCAATTCTGAAATTTTTTGCCTTTTCCTGCTCCTCTTAGCATGATAAAGAAGATTCAAAGAGAGTGAGATGCCAGCTCCTTTCATTCAGTCAGTAGCTTCAATCATTTCTGGACGTTTTTCAATGGCAAAAATCAATGAATATTGTAAATGCACAAACAGTAATTTCTCCGCATTGCAAGGTGCAATTCTGAAATTTTTTGCTTTTTCCTGCTCCTCTTAGCATGATAAAGAAGATTCAAAGAGAGTGAGATTCCAGCTCCTTTCATTCAGTCAGTAGCTTCAAACATTTCTGGTATATGAATAACATGATGTTTTTCAATGGCAAAAATCAATGAATATTGTAAATGCACAAACAGTAATTTCTCCGCATTGCAAGGTGCAATTCTGAAATTTTTTGCTTTTTCCTGCTCCTCTTAGCATGATAAAGAAGATTCAAAGAGAGTGAGATGCCAGCTCCTTTCATTCAGTCAGTAGCTTCAATCATTTCTGGACGTTTTTCAATGGCAAAAATCAATGAATATTGTAAATGCACAAACAGTAATTTCTCCGCATTGCAAGGTGCAATTCTGAAATTTTTTGCTTTTTCCTGCTCCTCTTAGCATGATAAAGAAGATTCAAAGAGAGTGAGATGCCAGCTCCTTTCATTCAGTCAGTAGCTTCAATCATTTCTGGTATATGAATAACATGATGTTTTTCAATGGCAAAAATCAATGAATATTGTAAATGCACAAACAGTAATTTCTCCGCATTGCAAGGTGCAATTCTGAAATTTTTTGCTTTTTCCTGCTCCTCTTAGCATGATAAAGAAGATACAAAGAGAGTGAGATGCCAGCTCCTTTCATTCAGTCAGTAGCTTCAATCATTTCTGGACGTTTTTCAATGGCAAAAATCAATGAATATTGTAAATGCACAAACAGTAATTTCTCCGCATTGCAAGGTGCAATTCTGAAATTTTTTGCTTTTTCCTGCTCCTCTTAGCATGATAAAGAAGATTCAAAGAGAGTGACATGCCAGCTCCTTTCATTCAGTCAGTAGCTTCAAACATTTCTGGTATATGAATAACATGATGTTTTTCAATGGCAAAAATCAATGAATATTGTAAATGCACAAACAGTAATTTCTCCGCATTGCAAGGTGCAATTCTGAAATTTTTTGCTTTTTCCTGCTCCTCTTAGCATGATAAAGAAGATTCAAAGAGAGTGAGATGCCAGCTCCTTTCATTCAGTCAGTAGCTTCAATCATTTCTGGACGTTTTTCAATGGCAAAAATCAATGAATATTGTAAATGCACAAACAGTAATTTCTCCGCATTGCAAGGTGCAATTCTGAAATTTTTTGCTTTTTCCTGCTCCTCTTAGCATGATAAAGAAGATTCAAAGAGAGTGAGATGCCAGCTCCTTTCATTCAGTCAGTAGCTTCAATCATTTCTGGACGTTTTTCAACGGCAAAAATCAATGAATATTGTAAATGCACAAACAGTAATTTCTCCGCATTGCAAGGTGCAATTCTGAAATTTTTTGCTTTTTCCTGCTCCTCTTAGCATGATAAAGAAGATTCAAAGAGAGTGAGATGCCAGCTCCTTTCATTCAGTCGGTAGGTTCAATCATTTCTGGACGTTTTTCAATGGCAAAAATCAATGAATATTGTAAATGCACAAACAGTAATTTCTCCGCATTGCAAGGTGCAATTCTGAAATTTTTTGCTTTTTCCTGCTCCTCTTAGCATGATAAAGAAGATTCAAAGAGAGTGAGATGCCAGCTCCTTTCATTCAGTCAGTAGCTTCAATCATTTCTGGACGTTTTTCAATGGCAAAAATCAATGAATATTGTAAATGCACAAACAGTAATTTCTCCGCATTGCAAGGTGCAATTCTGAAATTTTTTGCTTTTTCCTGCTCCTCTTAGCATGATAAAGAAGATTCAAAGAGAGTGAGATGCCAGCTCCTTTCATTCAGTCAGTAGCTTCAATCATTTCTGGACGTTTTTCAATGGCAAAAATCAATGTATATTGTAAATGCACAAACAGTAATTTCTCCGCATTGCAAGGTGCAATTCTGAAATTTTTTGCTTTTTCCTGCTCCTCTTAGCATGATAAAGAAGATTCAAAGAGAGTGAGATGCCAGCTCCTTTCATTCAGTCAGTAGCTTCAATCATTTCTGGACGTTTTTCAATGGCAAAAATCAATGTATATTGTAAATGCACAAACAGTAATTTCTCCGCATTGCAAGGTGCAATTCTGAAATTTTTTGCTTTTTCCTGCTCCTCTTAGCATGATAAAGAAGATTCAAAGAGAGTGAGATGCCAGCTCCTTTCATTCAGTCAGTAGCTTCAATCATTTCTGGACGTTTTTCAATGGCAAAAATCAATGAATATTGTAAATGCACAAACAGTAATTTCTCCGCATTGCAAGGTGCAATTCTGAAATTTTTTGCTTTTTCCTGCTCCTCTTAGCATGATAAAGAAGATTCAAAGAGAGTGAGATGCCAGCTCCTTTCATTCAGTCAGTAGCTTCAAACATTTCTGGTATATGAATAACATGATGTTTTTCAATGGCAAAAATCAATGAATTTTGTAAATGCACAAACAGCAATTTCTCCGCATTGCAAGGTGCAATTCTGAAATTTTTTGCTTTTTCCTGCTCCTCTTAGCATGATAAAGAAGATTCAAAGAGAGTGAGATGCCAGCTCCTTTCATTCAGTCAGTAGCTTCAATCATTTCTGGACGTTTTTCAATGGCAAAAATCAATGAATATTGTAGATGCACAAACAGTAATTTCTCCGCATTGCGAGGTGCAATTCTGAAATTTTTTGCTTTTTCCTGCTCCTCTTAGCATGATAAAGAAGATTCAAAGAGAGTGAGATGCCAGCTCCTTTCATTCAGTCAGTAGCTTCAATCATTTCTGGTATATGAATAACATGATGTTTTTCAATGGCAAAAATCAATGAATATTGTAAATGCACAAACAGTAATTTCTCCGCATTGCAAGGTGCAATTCTGAAATTTTTTGCTTTTTCCTGCTCCTCTTAGCATGATAAAGAAGATTCAAAGAGAGTGAGATGCCAGCTCCTTTCATTCAGTCAGTAGCTTCAATCATTTCTGGTATATGAATAACATGATGTTTTTCAATGGCAAAAATCAATGAATATTGTAAATGCACAAACAGTAATTTATTCGCATTGCAAGGTGCAATTCTGAAATTTTTTGCTTTTTCCTGCTCCTCTTAGCATGATAAAGAAGATTCAAAGAGAGTGAGATGCCAGCTCCTTTCATTCAGTCAGTAGCTTCAAACATTTCTGGTATATGAATAACATGATGTTTTTCAATGGCAAAAATCAATGAATATTGTAAATGCACAAACAGTAATTTCTCCGCATTGCAAGGTGCAATTCTGAAATTTTTTGCCTTTTCCTGCTCCTCTTAGCATGATAAAGAAGATTCAAAGAGAGTGAGATGCCAGCTCCTTTCATTCAGTCAGTAGCTTCAATCATTTCTGGACGTTTTTCAATGGCAAAAATCAATGAATATTGTAAATGCACAAACAGTAATTTCTCCGCATGGCAAGGTGCAATTCTGAAATTTTTTGCTTTTTCCTGCTCCTCTTAGCATGATAAAGAAGATTCAAAGAGAGTGAGATGCCAGCTCCTTTCATTCAGTCAGTAGCTTCAAACATTTCTGGTATATGAATAACATGATGTTTTTCAATGGCAAAAATCAATGAATATTGTAAATGCACAAACAGTAATTTCTCCGCATTGCAAGGTGCAATTCTGAAATTTTTTGCTTTTTCCTGCTCCTCTTAGCATGATAAAGAAGATTCAAAGAGAGTGAGATGCCAGCTCCTTTCATTCAGTCAGTAGCTTCAATCATTTCTGGACGTTTTTCAATGGCAAAAATCAATGAATATTGTAAATGCACAAACAGTAATTTCTCCACATTGCAAGGTGCAATTCTGAAATTTTTTGCTTTTTCCTGCTCCTCTTAGCATGATAAAGAAGATTCAAAGAGAGTGAGATGCCAGCTCCTTTCATTCAGTCAGTAGCTTCAATCATTTCTGGTATATGAATAACATGATGTTTTTCAATGGCAAAAATCAATGAATATTGTAAATGCACAAACAGTAATTTCTCCGCATTGCAAGGTGCAATTCTGAAATTTTTTGCTTTTTCCTGCTCCTCTTAGCATGATAAAGAAGATTCAAAGAGAGTGAGATGCCAGCTCCTTTCATTCAGTCAGTAGCTTCAATCATTTCTGGACGTTTTTCAATGGCAAAAATCAATGAATATTGTAAATGCACAAACAGTAATTTCTCCGCATTGCAAGGTGCAATTCTGAAATTTTTTGCTTTTTCCTGCTCCTTTTAGCATGATAAAGAAGATTCAAAGAGAGTGACATGCCAGCTCCTTTCATTCAGTCAGTAGCTTCAAACATTTCTGGTATATGAATAACATGATGTTTTTCAATGGCAAAAATCAATGAATATTGTAAATGCACAAACAGTAATTTCTCCGCATTGCAAGGTGCAATTCTGAAATTTTTTGCTTTTTCCTGCTCCTCTTAGCATGATAAAGAAGATTCAAAGAGAGTGAGATGCCAGCTCCTTTCATTCAGTCAGTAGCTTCAATCATTTCTGGACGTTTTTCAATGGCAAAAATCAATGAATATTGTAAATGCACAAACAGTAATTTCTCCGCATTGCAAGGTGCAATTCTGAAATTTTTTGCTTTTTCCTGCTCCTCTTAGCATGATAAAGAAGATTCAAAGAGAGTGAGATGCCAGCTCCTTTCATTCAGTCAGTAGCTTCAATCATTTCTGGACGTTTTTCAACGGCAAAAATCAATGAATATTGTAAATGCACAAACAGTAATTTCTCCGCATTGCAAGGTGCAATTCTGAAATTTTTTGCTTTTTCCTGCTCCTCTTAGCATGATAAAGAAGATTCAAAGAGAGTGAGATGCCAGCTCCTTTCATTCAGTCGGTAGGTTCAATCATTTCTGGACGTTTTTCAATGGCAAAAATCAATGAATATTGTAAATGCACAAACAGTAATTTCTCCGCATTGCAAGGTGCAATTCTGAAATTTTTTGCTTTTTCCTGCTCCTCTTAGCATGATAAAGAAGATTCAAAGAGAGTGAGATGCCAGCTCCTTTCATTCAGTCAGTAGCTTCAATCATTTCTGGACGTTTTTCAATGGCAAAAATCAATGAATATTGTAAATGCACAAACAGTAATTTCTCCGCATTGCAAGGTGCAATTCTGAAATTTTTTGCTTTTTCCTGCTCCTCTTAGCATGATAAAGAAGATTCAAAGAGAGTGAGATGCCAGCTCCTTTCATTCAGTCAGTAGCTTCAATCATTTCTGGACGTTTTTCAATGGCAAAAATCAATGTATATTGTAAATGCACAAACAGTAATTTCTCCGCATTGCAAGGTGCAATTCTGAAATTTTTTGCTTTTTCCTGCTCCTCTTAGCATGATAAAGAAGATTCAAAGAGAGTGAGATGCCAGCTCCTTTCATTCAGTCAGTAGCTTCAATCATTTCTGGACGTTTTTCAATGGCAAAAATCAATGTATATTGTAAATGCACAAACAGTAATTTCTCCGCATTGCAAGGTGCAATTCTGAAATTTTTTGCTTTTTCCTGCTCCTCTTAGCATGATAAAGAAGATTCAAAGAGAGTGAGATGCCAGCTCCTTTCATTCAGTCAGTAGCTTCAATCATTTCTGGACGTTTTTCAATGGCAAAAATCAATGAATATTGTAAATGCACAAACAGTAATTTCTCCGCATTGCAAGGTGCAATTCTGAAATTTTTTGCTTTTTCCTGCTCCTCTTAGCATGATAAAGAAGATTAAAAGAGAGTGAGATGCCAGCTCCTTTCATTCAGTCAGTAGCTTCAAACATTTCTGGTATATGAATAACATGATGTTTTTCAATGGCAAAAATCAATGAATTTTGTAAATGCACAAACAGCAATTTCTCCGCATTGCAAGGTGCAATTCTGAAATTTTTTGCTTTTTCCTGCTCCTCTTAGCATGATAAAGAAGATTCAAAGAGAGTGAGATGCCAGCTCCTTTCATTCAGTCAGTAGCTTCAATCATTTCTGGACGTTTTTCAATGGCAAAAATCAATGAATATTGTAGATGCACAAACAGTAATTTCTCCGCATTGCGAGGTGCAATTCTGAAATTTTTTGCTTTTTCCTGCTCCTCTTAGCATGATAAAGAAGATTCAAAGAGAGTGAGATGCCAGCTCCTTTCATTCAGTCAGTAGCTTCAATCATTTCTGGTATATGAATAACATGATGTTTTTCAATGGCAAAAATCAATGAATATTGTAAATGCACAAACAGTAATTTCTCCGCATTGCAAGGTGCAATTCTGAAATTTTTTGCTTTTTCCTGCTCCTCTTAGCATGATAAAGAAGATTCAAAGAGAGTGAGATGCCAGCTCCTTTCATTCAGTCAGTAGCTTCAATCATTTCTGGTATATGAATAACATGATGTTTTTCAATGGCAAAAATCAATGAATATTGTAAATGCACAAACAGTAATTTATTCGCATTGCAAGGTGCAATTCTGAAATTTTTTGCTTTTTCCTGCTCCTCTTAGCATGATAAAGAAGATTCAAAGAGAGTGAGATGCCAGCTCCTTTCATTCAGTCAGTAGCTTCAAACATTTCTGGTATATGAATAACATGATGTTTTTCAATGGCAAAAATCAATGAATATTGTAAATGCACAAACAGTAATTTCTCCGCATTGCAAGGTGCAATTCTGAAATTTTTTGCCTTTTCCTGCTCCTCTTAGCATGATAAAGAAGATTCAAAGAGAGTGAGATGCCAGCTCCTTTCATTCAGTCAGTAGCTTCAATCATTTCTGGACGTTTTTCAATGGCAAAAATCAATGAATATTGTAAATGCACAAACAGTAATTTCTCCGCATGGCAAGGTGCAATTCTGAAATTTTTTGCTTTTTCCTGCTCCTCTTAGCATGATAAAGAAGATTCAAAGAGAGTGAGATGCCAGCTCCTTTCATTCAGTCAGTAGCTTCAAACATTTCTGGTATATGAATAACATGATGTTTTTCAATGGCAAAAATCAATGAATATTGTAAATGCACAAACAGTAATTTCTCCGCATTGCAAGGTGCAATTCTGAAATTTTTTGCTTTTTCCTGCTCCTCTTAGCATGATAAAGAAGATTCAAAGAGAGTGAGATGCCAGCTCCTTTCATTCAGTCAGTAGCTTCAATCATTTCTGGACGTTTTTCAATGGCAAAAATCAATGAATATTGTAAATGCACAAACAGTAATTTCTCCACATTGCAAGGTGCAATTCTGAAATTTTTTGCTTTTTCCTGCTCCTCTTAGCATGATAAAGAAGATTCAAAGAGAGTGAGATGCCAGCTCCTTTCATTCAGTCAGTAGCTTCAATCATTTCTGGTATATGAATAACATGATGTTTTTCAATGGCAAAAATCAATGAATATTGTAAATGCACAAACAGTAATTTCTCCGCATTGCAAGGTGCAATTCTGAAATTTTTTGCTTTTTCCTGCTCCTCTTAGCATGATAAAGAAGATTCAAAGAGAGTGAGATGCCAGCTCCTTTCATTCAGTCAGTAGCTTCAATCATTTCTGGACGTTTTTCAATGGCAAAAATCAATGAATATTGTAAATGCACAAACAGTAATTTCTCCGCATTGCAAGGTGCAATTCTGAAATTTTTTGCTTTTTCCTGCTCCTTTTAGCATGATAAAGAAGATTCAAAGAGAGTGACATGCCAGCTCCTTTCATTCAGTCAGTAGCTTCAAACATTTCTGGTATATGAATAACATGATGTTTTTCAATGGCAAAAATCAATGAATATTGTAAATGCACAAACAGTAATTTCTCCGCATTGCAAGGAGCAATTCTGAAATTTTTTGCATTTTCCTGCTCATCTTAGCATGATAAAGAAGATTCAAAGAGAGTGAGATGCCAGCTCCTTTCATTCAGTCAGTAGCTTCAATCATTTCTGGACGTTTTTCAATGGCAAAAATCAATGAATATTGTAAATGCACAAACAGTAATTTCTCCGCATTGCAAGGTGCAATTCTGAAATTTTTTGCTTTTTCCTGCTCCTCTTAGCATGATAAAGAAGATTCAAAGAGAGTGAGATGCCAGCTCCTTTCATTCAGTCAGTAGCTTCAAACATTTCTGGACGTTTTTCAATGGCAAAAATCAATGAATATTGTAAATGCACAAACAGTAATTTCTCCGCATTGCAAGGTGCAATTCTGAAATTTTTTGCTTTTTCCTGCTCCTCTTAGCATGATAAAGAAGATTCAAAGAGAGTGAGATGCCAGCTCCTTTCATTCAGTCAGTAGCTTCAATCATTTCTGGTATATGAATAACATGATGTTTAACAATGGCAAAAATCAATGAATATTGTAAATGCACAAATAGTAATTTCTCCGCATTGCAAGGTGCAATTCTGAAATTTTTTGCTTTTTCCTGCTCCTCTTAGCATGATAAAGAAGATTCAAAGAGAGTGAGATGCCAGCTCCTTTCATTCAGTCAGTAGCTTCAATCATTTCTGGATGTTTTTCAATGGCAAAAATCAATGAATATTGTAAATGCACAAACAGTAATTTCTCCGCATTGCAAGGTGCAATTCTGAAATTTTTTGCTTTTTCCTGCTCCTCTTAGCATGATAAAGAAGATTCAAAGAGAGTGAGATGCCAGCTCCTTTCATTCAGTCAGTAGCTTCAATCATTTCTGGACGTTTTTCAACGGCAAAAATCAATGAATATTGTAAATGCACAAACAGTAATTTCTCCGCATTGCAAGGTGCAATTCTGAAATTTTTTGCTTTTTCCTGCTCCTCTTAGCATGATAAAGAAGATTCAAAGAGAGTGAGATGCCAGCTCCTTTCATTCAGTCAGTAGCTTCAATCATTTCTGGACGTTTTTCAATGGCAAAAATCAATGAATATTGTAAATGCACAAACAGTAATTTCTCCGCATTGCAAGGTGCAATTCTGAAATTTTTTGCTTTTTCCTGCTCCTCTTAGCATGATAAAGAAGATTCAAACAGAGTGAGATGCCAGCTCCTTTCATTCAGTCAGTAGCTTCAATCATTTCTGGACGTTTTTCAATGGCAAAAATCAATGAATATTGTAAATGCACAAACAGTAATTTCTCCGTATTGCAAGGTGCAATTCTGAAATTTTTTGCTTTTTCCTGCTCCTCTTAGCATGATAAAGAAGATTCAAAGAGAGTGAGATGCCAGCTCCTTTCATTCAGTCAGTAGCTTCAATCATTTCTGGACGTTTTTCAATGGCAAAAATCAATGAATATTGTAAATGCACAAGCAGTAATTTCTCCGCATTGCAAGGTGCAATTCTGAAATTTTTTGCTTTTTCCTGCTCCTCTTAGCATGATAAAGAAGATTCAAAGAGACTGAGATGCCAGCTCCTTTCATTCAGTCAGTAGCTTCAATCATTTCTGGACGTTTTTCAATGGCAAAAATCAATGAATATTGTAAATGCACAAACAGTAATTTCTCCGCATTGCAAGGTGCAATTCTGAAATTTTTTACTTTTTCCTGCTCATCTTAGCATGAAAAAGAAGATTCAAAGAGAGTGAGATGCCAGCTCCTTTCATTCAGTCAGTAGCTTCAATCATTTCTGGTATATGAATAACATGATGTTTTTCAATGGCAAAAATCAATGAATATTGTAAATGCACAAACAGTAATTTCTCCGCATTGCAAGGTGCAATTCTGAAATTTTTTGCTTTTTCCTGCTCCTCTTAGCATGATAAAGAAGATTCAAAGAGAGTGAGATGCCAGCTCCTTTCATTCAGTCAGTAGCTTCAATCATTTCTGGACGTTTTTCAAAGGCAAAAATCAATGAATATTGTAAATGCACAAACAGTAATTTCTCCGCATTGCAAGGTGCAATTCTGAAATTTTTTGCTTTTTCCTGCTCCTCTTAGCATGATAAAGAAGATTCAAAGAGAGTGAGATGCCAGCTCCTTTCATTCAGTCAGTAGCTTCAATCATTTCTGGTATATGAATAACATGATGTTTTTCAATGGCAAAAATCAATGAATATTGTAAATGCACAAACAGTAATTTCTCCGCATTGCAAGGTGCAATTCTGAAATTTTTTGCTTTTTCCTGCTCCTCTTAGCATGATAAAGAAGATTTAAAGAGAGTGAGATGCCAGCTCCTTTCATTCAGTCAGTAGCTTCAAACATTTCTGGACGTTTTTCAATGGCAAAAATCAATGAATATTGTAAATGCACAAACAGTAATTTCTCCGCATTGCAAGGTGCAATTCTGAAATTTTTTGCTTTTTCCTGCTCCTCTTAGCATGATAAAGAAGATTCAAAGAGAGTGAGATGCCAGCTCCTTTCATTCAGTCAGTAGCTTCAATCATTTCTGGTATATGAATAACATGATGTTTAACAATGGCAAAAATCAATGAATATTGTAAATGCACAAACAGTAATTTCTCCGCATTGCAAGGTGCAATTCTGAAATTTTTTGCTTTTTCCTGCTCCTCTTAGCATGATAAAGAAGATTCAAAGAGAGTGAGATGCCAGCTCCTTTCATTCAGTCAGTAGCTTCAATCATTTCTGGATGTTTTTCAATGGCAAAAATCAATGAATATTGTAAATGCACAAACAGTAATTTCTCCGCATTGCAAGGTGCAATTCTGAAATTTTTTGCTTTTTCCTGCTCCTCTTAGCATGATAAAGAAGATTCAAAGAGAGTGAGATGCCAGCTCCTTTCATTCAGTCAGTAGCTTCAATCATTTCTGGACGTTTTTCAACGGCAAAAATCAATCAATATTGTAAATGCACAAACAGTAATTTCTCCGCATTGCAAGGTGCAATTCTGAAATTTTTTGCTTTTTCCTGCTCCTCTTAGCATGATAAAGAAGATTCAAAGAGAGTGAGATGCCAGCTCCTTTCATTCAGTCAGTAGCTTCAATCATTTATGGACGTTTTTCAATGGCAAAAATCAATGAATATTGTAAATGCACAAACAGTAATTTCTCCGCATTGCAAGGTGCAATTCTGAAATTTTTTGCTTTTTCCTGCTCCTCTTAGCATGATAAAGAAGATTCAAAGAGAGTGAGATGCCAGCTCCTTTCATTCAGTCAGTAGCTTCAATCATTTCTGGACGTTTTTCAATGGCAAAAATCAATGAATATTGTAAATGCACAAACAGTAATTTCTCCGTATTGCAAGGTGCAATTCTGAAATTTTTTGCTTTTTCCTGCTCCTCTTAGCATGATAAAGAAGATTCAAAGAGAGTGAGATGCCAGCTCCTTTCATTCAGTCAGTAGCTTCAATCATTTCTGGACGTTTTTCAATGGCAAAAATCAATGAATATTGTAAATGCACAAGCAGTAATTTCTCCGCATTGCAAGGTGCAATTCTGAAATTTTTTGCTTTTTCCTGCTCCTCTTAGCATGATAAAGAAGATTCAAAGAGACTGAGATGCCAGCTCCTTTCATTCAGTCAGTAGCTTCAATCATTTCTGGACGTTTTTCAATGGCAAAAATCAATGAATATTGTAAATGCACAAACAGTAATTTCTCCGCATTGCAAGGTGCAATTCTGAAATTTTTTACTTTTTCCTGCTCCTCTTAGCATGAAAAAGAAGATTCAAAGAGAGTGAGATGCCAGCTCCTTTCATTCAGTCAGTAGCTTCAATCATTTCTGGTATATGAATAACATGATGTTTTTCAATGGCAAAAATCAATGAATATTGTAAATGCACAAAGAGTAATTTCTCCGCATTGCAAGGTGCAATTCTGAATTTTTTTGCTTTTTCCTGCTCCTCTTAGCATGATAAAGAAGATTCAAAGAGAGTGAGATGCCAGTTCCTTTCATTCAGTCAGTAGCTTCAATCATTTCTGGACGTTTTTCAATGGCAAAAATCAATGAATATTGTAAATGCACAAACAGTAATTTCTCCGCATTGCAAGGTGCAATTCTGAAATTTTTTGCTTTTTCCTGCTCCTCTTAGCATGATAAAGAAGATTCAAAGAGAGTGAGATGCCAGCTCCTTTCATTCAGTCAGTAGCTTCAATCATTTCTGGTATATGAATAACATGATGTTTTTCAATGGCAAAAATAATGAATATTGTAAATGCACAAACAGTAATTTCTCCGCATTGCAAGGTGCAATTCTGAAATTTTTTGCTTTTTCCTGCTCCTCTTAGCATGATAAAGAAGATTCAAAGAGAGTGAGATGCCAGCTCCTTTCATTCAGTCAGTAGCTTCAATCATTTCTGGTATATGAATAACATGATGTTTTTCAATGGCAAAAATCAATGAATATTGTAAATGCACAAACAGTAATTTCTCCGCATTGCAAGGTGCAATTCTGAAATTTTTTGCCTTTTCCTGCTCCTCTTAGCATGATAAAGAAGATTCAAAGAGAGTGAGATGCCAGCTCCTTTCATTCAGTCAGTAGCTTCAATCATTTCTGGACGTTTTTCAATGGCAAAAATCAATGAATATTGTAAATGAACAAACAGTAATTTCTCCGCATTGCAAGGTGCAATTCTGAAATTTTTTGCTTTTTCCTGCTCCTCTTAGCATGATAAAGAAGATTCAAAGAGAGTGAGATGCCAGCTCCTTTCATTCAGTCAGTAGCTTCAAACATTTCTGGTATATGAATAACATGATGTTTTTCAATGGCAAAAATCAATGAATATTGTAAATGCACAAACAGTAATTTCTCCGCATTGCAAGGTGCAATTCTGAAATTTTTTGCTTTTTCCTGCTCCTCTTAGCATGATAAAGAAGATTCAAAGAGAGTGAGATGCCAGCTCCTTTCATTCAGTCAGTAGCTTCAATCATTTCTGGACGTTTTTCAATGGCAAAAATCAATGAATATTGTAAATGCACAAACAGTAATTTCTCCGCATTGCAAGGTGCAATTCTGAAATTTTTTGCTTTTTCCTGCTCCTCTTAGCATGATAAAGAAGATTCAAAGAGAGTGAGATGCCAGCTCCTTTCATTCAGTCAGTAGCTTCAATCATTTCTGGACGTTTTTCAATGGCAAAAATCAATGAATATTGTAAATGCACAAACTGCAATTTCTCCGCATTGCAAGGTGCAATTCTGAAATTTTTTGCTTTTTCCTGCTCCTCTTAGCATGATAAAGAAGATTCAAAGAGAGTGAGATGCCAGCTCCTTTCATTCAGTCAGTAGCTTCAATCATTTCTGGTATATGAATAACATGATGTTTTTCAATGGCAAAAATCAATGAATATTGTAAATGCACAAACAGTAATTTCTCCGCATTGCAAGGTGCAATTCTGAAATTTTTTGCTTTTTCCTGCTCCTCTTAGCATGATAAAGAAGATTCAAAGAGAGTGAGATGCCAGCTCCTTTCATTCAGTCAGTAGCTTCAATCATTTCTGGACGTTTTTCAATGGCAAAAATCATTGAATATTGTAAATGCACAAACAGTAATTTCTCCGCATTGCAAGGTGCAATTCTGAAATTTTTTACTTTTTCCTGCTCCTCTTAGCATGATAAAGAAGATTCAAAGAGAGTGAGATGCCAGCTCCTTTCATTCAGTCAGTAGCTTCAATCATTTCTGGTATATGAATAACATGATGTTTTTCAATCGCAAAAATCAATGAATATTGTAAATGCACAAACAGTAATTTCTCCGCATTGCAAGGTGCAATTCTGAAATGTTTTGCTTTTTCCTGCTCCTCTTAGCATGATAAAGAAGATTCAAAGAGAGTGAGATGCCAGCTCCTTTCATTCAGTCAGTAGCTTCAATCATTTCTGGACGTTTTTCAATGGCAAAAATCAATGAATATTGTAAATGCACAAACAGTAATTTCTCCGCATTGCAAGGTGCAATTCTGAAATTTTTTGCTTTTTCCTGCTCCTCTTAGCATGACAAAGAAGATTCAAAGAGAGTGAGATGCCAGATCCTTTCCTTCAGTCAGTAGCTTCAATCATTTCTGGTATATGAATAACATGATGTTTTTCAATGGCAAAAATCAATGAATTTTGTAAATGCACAAACAGTAATTTCTCCGCATTGCAAGACGCAATTCTGAAATTTTTTGCTTTTTCCTGCTCCTCTTAGCATGATAAAGAAGATTCAAAGAGAGTGAGATGCCAGCTCCTTTCATTCAGTCAGTAGCTTCAATCATTTCTGGACATTTTTCAATGGCAAAAATCAATGAATATTGTAAATGCACAAACAGTAATTTCTCCGCATTGCAAGGTGCAATTCTGAAATTTTTTGCTTTTTCCTGCTCCTCTTAGCATGATAAAGAAGATTCAAAGAGAGTGAGATGCCAGCTCCTTTCATTCAGTCAGTAGCTTCAATCATTTCTGGACGTTTTTCAATGGCAAAAATCAATGAATATTGTAAATGCACAAACAGTAATTTCTCCGCATTGCAAGGTGCAATTCTGAAATTTTTTGCTTTTTCCTGCTCCTCTTAGCATGATAAAGAAGATTCAAAGAGAGTGAGATGCCAGCTCCTTTCATTCAGTCAGTAGCTTCAATCATTTCTGGACGTTTTTCAATGGCAAAAATCATTGAATATTGTAAATGCACAAACAGTAATTTCTCCGCATTGCAAGGTGCAATTCTGAAATTTTTTACTTTTTCCTGCTCCTCTTAGCATGATAAAGAAGATTCAAAGAGAGTGAGATGCCAGCTCCTTTCATTCAGTCAGTAGCTTCAATCATTTCTGGTATATGAATAACATGATGTTTTTCAATCGCAAAAATCAATGAATATTGTAAATGCACAAACAGTAATTTCTCCGCATTGCAAGGTGCAATTCTGAAATGTTTTGCTTTTTCCTGCTCCTCTTAGCATGATAAAGAAGATTCAAAGAGAGTGAGATGCCAGCTCCTTTCATTCAGTCAGTAGCTTCAATCATTTCTGGACGTTTTTCAATGGCAAAAATCAATGAATATTGTAAATGCACAAACAGTAATTTCTCCGCATTGCAAGGTGCAATTCTGAAATTTTTTGCTTTTTCCTGCTCCTCTTAGCATGACAAAGAAGATTCAAAGAGAGTGAGATGCCAGATCCTTTCCTTCAGTCAGTAGCTTCAATCATTTCTGGTATATGAATAACATGATGTTTTTCAATGGCAAAAATCAATGAATTTTGTAAATGCACAAACAGTAATTTCTCCGCATTGCAAGGCGCAATTCTGAAATTTTTTGCTTTTTCCTGCTCCTCTTAGCATGATAAAGAAGATTCAAAGAGAGTGAGATGCCAGCTCCTTTCATTCAGTCAGTAGCTTCAATCATTTCTGGACATTTTTCAATGGCAAAAATCAATGAATATTGTAAATGCACAAACAGTAATTTCTCCGCATTGCAAGGTGCAATTCTGAAATTTTTTGCTTTTTCCTGCTCCTCTTAGCATGATAAAGAAGATTCAAAGAGAGTGAGATGCCAGCTCCTTTCATTCAGTCAGTAGCTTCAATCATTTCTGGACGTTTTTCAATGGCAAAAATCAATGAATATTGTAAATGCACAAACAGTAATTTCTCCGCATTGCAAGGTGCAATTCTGAAATTTTTTGCTTTTTCCTGCTCCTCTTAGCATGATAAAGAAGATTCAAAGAGAGTGAGATGCCAGCTCCTTTCATTCAGTCAGTAGCTTCAATCATTTCTGGACGTTTTTCAATGGCAAAAATCAATGAATATTGTAAATGCACAAACTGCAATTTCTCCGCATTGCAAGGGCAATTCTGAAATTTTTTGCTTTTTCCTGCTCCTCTTAGCATGATAAAGAAGATTCAAAGAGAGTGAGATGCCAGCTCCTATCATTCAGTCAGTAGCTTCAATCATTTCTGGTATATGAATAACATGATGTTTTTCAATGGCAAAAATCAATGAATATTGTAAATGCACAAACAGTAATTTCTCCGCATTGCAAGGTGCAATTCTGAAATTTTTTGCTTTTTCCTGCTCCTCTTAGCATGATAAAGAAGATTCAAAGAGAGTGAGATGCCAGCTCCTTTCATTCAGTCAGTAGCTTCAATCATTTCTGGACGTTTTTCAATGGCAAAAATCAATGAATATTGTAAATGCACAAACTGCAATTTCTCCGCATTGCAAGGTGCAATTCTGAAATTTTTTGCTTTTTCCTGCTCCTCTTAGCATGATAAAGAAGATTCAAAGAGAGTGAGATGCCAGCTCCTTTCATTCAGTCAGTAGCTTCAATCATTTCTGGTATATGAATAACATGATGTTTTTCAATAGCAAAAATCAATGAATATTGTAAATGCACAAACAGTAATTTCTCCGCATTGCAAGGTGCAATTCTGAAATTTTTGGCTTTTTCCTGCTCCTCTTAGCATGATAAAGAAGATTCAAAGAGAGTGAGATGCCAGCTCCTTTCATTCAGTCAGTAGCTTCAATCATTTCTGGACGTTTTTCAATGGCAAAAATCAATGAATATTGTAAATGCACAAACAGTAATTTCTCCGCATTGCAAGGTGCAATTCTGAAATTTTTTGCTTTTTCCTGCTCCTCTTAGCATGATAAACAAGATTCAAAGAGAGTGAGATGCCAGCTCCTTTCATTCAGTCAGTAGCTTCAATCATTTCTGGACGTTTTTCAATGGCAAAAATCATTGAATATTGTAAATGCACAAACAGTAATTTCTCCGCATTGCAAGGTGCAATTCTGAAATTTTTTACTTTTTCCTGCTCCTCTTAGCATGATAAAGAAGATTCAAAGAGAATGAGATGCCAGCTCCTTTCATTCAGTCAGTAGCTTCAATCATTTCTGGTATATGAATAACATGATGTTTTTCAATGGCAAAAATCAATGAATATTGTAAATGCACAAACAGTAATTTCTCCGCATTGCAAGGTGCAATTCTGAAATTTTTTGCCTTTTCCTGCTCCTCTTAGCATGATAAAGAAGATTCAAAGAGAGTGAGATACCAGCTCCTTTCATTCAGTCAGTAGCTTCAATCATTTCTGGACGTTTTTCAATGGCAAAAATCAATGAATATTGTAAATGCACAAACAGTAATTTCTCCGCATTGCAAGGTGCAATTCTGAAATTTTTTGCTTTTTCCTGCTCTAGCATGATAAAGAAGATTCAAAGAGAGTGAGATGCCAGCTCCTTTCATTCAGTCAGTAGCTTCAAACATTTCTGGACGTTTTTCAATGGCAAAAATCAATGAATATTGTAAATGCACAAACTGCAATTTCTCCGCATTGCAAGGTGCAATTCTGAAATTTTTTGCTTTTTCCTGCTCCTCTTAGCATGATAAAGAAGATTCAAAGAGAGTGAGATGCCAGCTCCTTTCATTCAGTCAGTAGCTTCAATCATTTCTGGTATATGAATAACATGATGTTTTTCAATGGCAAAAATCAATGAATATTGTAAATGCACAAACAGTAATTTCTCCGCATTGCAAGGTGCAATTCTGAAATTTTTTGCTTTTTCCTGCTCCTCTTAGCATGATAAAGAAGATTCAAAGAGAGTGAGATGCCAGCTCCTTTCATTCAGTCAGTAGCTTCAATCATTTCTGGACGTTTTTCAATGGCAAAAATCATTGAATATTGTAAATGCACAAACAGTAATTTCTCCGCATTGCAAGGTGCAATTCTGAAATTTTTTACTTTTTCCTGCTCCTCTTAGCATGATAAAGAAGATTCAAAGAGAGTGAGATGCCAGCTCCTTTCATTCAGTCAGTAGCTTCAATCATTTCTGGTATATGAATAACATGATGTTTTTCAATCGCAAAAATCAATGAATATTGTAAATGCACAAACAGTAATTTCTCCGCATTGCAAGGTGCAATTCTGAAATGTTTTGCTTTTTCCTGCTCCTCTTAGCATGATAAAGAAGATTCAAAGAGAGTGAGATGCCAGCTCCTTTCATTCAGTCAGTAGCTTCAATCATTTCTGGACGTTTTTCAATGGCAAAAATCAATGAATATTGTAAATGCACAAACAGTAATTTCTCCGCATTGCAAGGTGCAATTCTGAAATTTTTTGCTTTTTCCTGCTCCTCTTAGCATGACAAAGAAGATTCAAAGAGAGTGAGATGCCAGATCCTTTCCTTCAGTCAGTAGCTTCAATCATTTCTGGTATATGAATAACATGATGTTTTTCAATGGCAGAAATCAATGAATTTTGTAAATGCACAAACAGTAATTTCTCCGCATTGCAAGGCGCAATTCTGAAATTTTTTGCTTTTTCCTGCTCCTCTTAGCATGATAAAGAAGATTCAAAGAGAGTGAGATGCCAGCTCCTTTCATTCAGTCAGTAGCTTCAATCATTTCTGGACATTTTTCAATGGCAAAAATCAATGAATATTGTAAATGCACAAACAGTAATTTCTCCGCATTGCAAGGTGCAATTCTGAAATTTTTTGCTTTTTCCTGCTCCTCTTAGCATGATAAAGAAGATTCAAAGAGAGTGAGATGCCAGCTCCTTTCATTCAGTCAGTAGCTTCAATCATTTCTGGACGTTTTTCAATGGCAAAAATCAATGAATATTGTGAATGCACAAACAGTAATTTCTCCGCATTGCAAGGTGCAATTCTGAAATTTTTTGCTTTTTCCTGCTCCTCTTAGCATGATAAAGAAGATTCAAAGAGAGTGAGATGCCAGCTCCTTTCATTCAGTCAGTAGCTTCAATCATTTCTGGACGTTTTTCAATGGCAAAAATCAATGAATATTGTAAATGCACAAACTGCAATTTCTCCGCATTGCAAGGTGCAATTCTGAAATTTTTTGCTTTTTCCTGCTCCTCTTAGCATGATAAAGAAGATTCAAAGAGAGTGAGATGCCAGCTCCTTTCATTCAGTCAGTAGCTTCAATCATTTCTGGTATATGAATAACATGATGTTTTTCAATGGCAAAAATCAATGAATATTGTAAATGCACAAACAGTAATTTCTCCGCATTGCAAGGTGCAATTCTGAAATTTTTTGCTTTTTCCTGCTCCTCTTAGCATGATAAAGAAGATTCAAAGAGAGTGAGATGCCAGCTCCTTTCATTCAGTCAGTAGCTTCAATCATTTCTGGACGTTTTTCAATGGCAAAAATCAATGAATATTGTAAATGCACAAACTGCAATTTCTCCGCATTGCAAGGTGCAATTCTGAAATTTTTTGCTTTTTCCTGCTCCTCTTAGCATGATAAAGAAGATTCAAAGAGAGTGAGATGCCAGCTCCTTTCATTCAGTCAGTAGCTTCAATCATTTCTGGTATATGAATAACATGATGTTTTTCAATAGCAAAAATCAATGAATATTGTAAATGCACAAACAGTAATTTCTCCGCATTGCAAGGTGCAATTCTGAAATTTTTGGCTTTTTCCTGCTCCTCTTAGCATGATAAAGAAGATTCAAAGAGAGTGAGATGCCAGCTCCTTTCATTCAGTCAGTAGCTTCAATCATTTCTGGACGTTTTTCAATGGCAAAAATCAATGAATATTGTAAATGCACAAACAGTAATTTCTCCGCATTGCAAGGTGCAATTCTGAAATTTTTTGCTTTTTCCTGCTCCTCTTAGCATGATAAACAAGATTCAAAGAGAGTGAGATGCCAGCTCCTTTCATTCAGTCAGTAGCTTCAATCATTTCTGGACGTTTTTCAATGGCAAAAATCATTGAATATTGTAAATGCACAAACAGTAATTTCTCCGCATTGCAAGGTGCAATTCTGAAATTTTTTACTTTTTCCTGCTCCTCTTAGCATGATAAAGAAGATTCAAAGAGAATGAGATGCCAGCTCCTTTCATTCAGTCAGTAGCTTCAATCATTTCTGGTATATGAATAACATGATGTTTTTCAATCGCAAAAATCAATGAATATTGTAAATGCACAAACAGTAATTTCTCCGCATTGCAAGGAGCAATTCTGAAATTTTTTGCTTTTTCCTGCTCCTCTTAGCATGATAAAGAAGATTCAAAGAGAGTGAGATGCCAGCTCCTTTCATTCAGTCAGTAGCTTCAATCATTTCTGGACGTTTTTCAATGGCAAGAATCAATGAATATTGTAAATGCACAAACAGTAATTTCTCCGCATTGCAAGGTGCAATTCTGAAATTTTTTGCTTTTTCCTGCTCCTCTTAGCATGATAAAGAAGATTCAAAGAGAGTGAGATGCCAGCTCCTTTCCTTCAGTCAGTAGCTTCAATCATTTCTGGTATATGAATAACATGATGTTTTTCAATGGCAAAAATCAATGAATTTTGTAAATGCACAAACAGTAATTTCTCCGCATTGCAAGGCGCAATTCTGAAATTTTTTGCTTTTTCCTGCTCCTCTTAGCATGATAAAGAAGATTCAAAGAGAGTGAGATGCCAGCTCCTTTCATTCAGTCAGTAGCTTCAATCATTTCTGGACATTTTTCAATGGCAAAAATCAATGAATATTGTAAATGCACAAACAGTAATTTCTCCGCATTGCAAGGTGCAATTCTGAAATGTTTTGCTTTTTCCTGCTCCTCTTAGCATAATAAAGAAGATTCAAAGAGAGTGAGATGCCAGCTCCTTTCATTCAGTCAGTAGCTTCAATCATTTCTGGACGTTTTTCAATGGCAAAAATCAATGAATATTGTAAATGCACAAACAGTAATTTCTCCGCATTGCAAGGTGCAATTCTGAAATTTTTTGCTTTTTCCTGCTCCTCTTAGCATGATAAAGAAGATTCAAAGAGAGTGAGGTGCCAGCTCCTTTCATTCAGTCAGGAGCTTCAAACATTTCTGGTATATGAATAACATGTTTTTCAATGGCAAAAATCAATGAATATTGTAAATGCACAAACAGTAATTTCTCCGCATTGCAAGGTGCAATTCTGAAATTTTTTGCTTTTTCCTGCTCCTCTTAGCATGATAAAGAAGATTCAAAGAGAGTGAGATGCCAGCTCCTTTCATTCAGTCAGTAGCTTCAATCATTTCTGGACGTTTTTCAATGGCAAAAATCAACGAATATTGTAAATGCACAAACAGTAATTTCTCCGCATTGCAAGGTGCAATTCTGAAATTTTTTGCTTTTTCCTGCTCCTCTTAGCATGATAAAGAAGATTCAAAGAGAGTGAGATGCCAGCTCCTTTCATTCAGTCAGTAGCTTCAATCATTTCTGGACGTTTTTCAATGGCAAGAATCAATGAATATTGTAAATGCACAAACAGTAATTTCTCCGCATTGCAAGGTGCAATTCTGAAATTTTTTGCTTTTTCCTGCTCCTCTTAGCATGATAAAGAAGATTCAAAGAGAGTGAGATGCCAGCTCCTTTCCTTCAGTCAGTAGCTTCAATCATTTCTGGTATATGAATAACATGATGTTTTTCAATGGCAAAAATCAATGAATTTTGTAAATGCACAAACAGTAATTTCTCCGCATTGCAAGGCGCAATTCTGAAATTTTTTGCTTTTTCCTGCTCCTCTTAGCATGATAAAGAAGATTCAAAGAGAGTGAGATGCCAGCTCCTTTCATTCAGTCAGTAGCTTCAATCATTTCTGGACATTTTTCAATGGCAAAAATCAATGAATATTGTAAATGCACAAACAGTAATTTCTCCGCATTGCAAGGTGCAATTCTGAAATTTTTTGCTTTTTCCTGCTCCTCTTAGCATAATAAAGAAGATTCAAAGAGAGTGAGATGCCAGCTCCTTTCATTCAGTCAGTAGCTTCAATCATTTCTGGACGTTTTTCAATGGCAAAAATCAATGAATATTGTAAATGCACAAACAGTAATTTCTCCGCATTGCAAGGTGCAATTCTGAAATTTTTTGCTTTTTCCTGCTCCTCTTAGCATGATAAAGAAGATTCAAAGAGAGTGAGGTGCCAGCTCCTTTCATTCAGTCAGGAGCTTCAAACATTTCTGGTATATGAATAACATGTTTTTCAATGGCAAAAATCAATGAATATTGTAAATGCACAAACAGTAATTTCTCCGCATTGCAAGGTGCAATTCTGAAATTTTTTGCTTTTTCCTGCTCCTCTTAGCATGATAAAGAAGATTCAAAGAGAGTGAGATGCCAGCTCCTTTCATTCAGTCAGTAGCTTCAATCATTTCTGGACGTTTTTCAATGGCAAAAATCAACGAATATTGTAAATGCACAAACAGTAATTTCTCCGCATTGCAAGGTGCAATTCTGAAATTTTTTGCTTTTTCCTGCTCCTCTTAGCATGATAAAGAAGATTCAAAGAGAGTGAGATGCCAGCTCCTTTCATTCAGTCAGTAGCTTCAATCATTTCTGGACGTTTTTCAATGGCAAAAATCAATGAATATTGTAAATGCACAAACTGTAATTTCTCCGCATTGCAAGGTGCAATTCTGAAATTTTTTGCTTTTTCCTGCTCCTCTTAGCATGATAAAGAAGATTCAAAGAGAGTGAGATGCCAGCTCCATTCATTGAGTCAGTAGCTTCAATCATTTCTGGACGTTTTTCAATGGCAAAAATCAATGAATATTGTAAATGCACAAACAGTAATTTCTCCGCATTGCAAGGTGCAATTCTGAAATTTTTTGCTTTTTCCTGCTCCTCTTAGAATGATAAAGAAGATTCAAAGAGAGTGAGATGCCAGCTCCTTTCATTCAGTCAGTACCTTCAATCATTTCTGGACGTTTTTCAATGGCAAAAATCAATGAATATTGTAAATGCACAAACAGTAATTTCTCCGCATTGCAAGGTGCAATTCTGAAATTTTTTGCTTTTTCCTGCTCCTCTTAGCATGATAAAGAAGATTCAAAGAGAGTGAGATGCCAGTTCCTTTCATTCAGTCAGTAGCTTCAAACATTTCTGGTATATGAATAACATGATGTTTTTCAATGGCAAAAATCAATGAATATTGTAAATGCACAAACAGTAATTTCTCCGCATTGCAAGGTGCAAGTCTGAAATTTTTTGCTTTTTCCTGCTCCTCTTAGCATGATAAAGAAGATTCAAAGAGAGTGAGATGCCAGCTCCTTTCATTCAGTTAGTAGCTTCAAACATTTCTGGTATATGAATAACATGATGTTTTTCAATGGCAAAAATCAATGAATATTGTAAATGCACAAACAGTAATTTCTCCGCATTGCAAGGTGCAAGTCTGAAATTTTTTGCTTTTTCCTGCTCCTCTTAGCATGATAAAGAAGATTCAAAGAGAGTGAGATGCCAGCTACTTTCATTCAGTCAGTAGCTTCAATCATTTCTGGACGTTTTTCAATGGTAAAAATCAATGAATATTGTAAATGCACAAACAGTAATTTCTCCACATTGCAAGGTGCAATTCTGAAATTTTTTGCTTTATCCTGCTCCTCTTAGCATGATAAAGAAGATTCAAAGAGATTGAGATGCCAGCTCCTTTCATTCAGTCAGTAGCTTCAAACATTTCTGGTATATGAATAACATGATGTTTTTCAATGGCAAAAATCAATGAATATTGTAAATGCACAAACAGTAATTTCTCCGCATTGCAAGGTGCAATTCTGAAATTTTTTGCTTTTTCCTGCTCCTCTTAGCATGATAAAGAAGATTCAAAGAGAGTGAGATGCTAGCTCCTTTTATTCAGTCAGTAGCTTCAAACATTTCTGGTATATGAATAACATGATGTTTTTCAATGGCAAAAATCAATGAATATTGTAAATGCACAAACAGTAATTTCTCCGCATTGCAAGGTGCAAGTCTGAAATTTTTTGCTTTTTCCTGCTCCTCTTAGCATGATAAAGAAGATTCAAAGAGAGTGAGATGCCAGCTACTTTCATTCAGTCAGTAGCTTCAATCATTTCTGGACGTTTTTCAATGGTAAAAATCAATGATTATTGTAAATGCACAAACAGTAATTTCTCCACATTGCAAGGTGCAATTCTGAAATTTTTTGCTTTTTCCTGCTCCTCTTAGCATGATAAAGAAGATTCAAAGAGAGTGAGATGCCAGCTCCTTTCATTCAGTCAGTAGCTTCAAACATTTCTGGTATATGAATAACATGATGTTTTTCAATGGCAAAAATCAATGAATATTGTAAATGCACAAACAGTAATTTCTCCGCATTGCAAGGTGCAATTCTGAAATTTTTTGCTTTTTCCTGCTCCTCTTAGCATGATAAAGAAGATTCAAAGAGAGTGAGATGCCAGCTCCTTTCATTCAGTCAGTAGCTTCAATCATTTCTGGATGTTTTTCAATGGCAAAAATCAATGAATATTGTAAATGCACAAACTGTAATTTCTCCGCATTGCAAGGTGCAATTCTGAAATTTTTTGCTTTTTCCTGCTCCTCTTAGCATGATAAAGAAGATTCAAAGAGAGTGAGATGCCAGCTCCTTTCATTCAGTCAGTAGCTTCAATCATTTCTGGACGTTTTTCAATGGCAAAAATCAATGAATATTGTAAATGCACAAACAGTAATTTCTCCGCATTGCAAGGTGCAATTCTGAAATTTTTTGCTTTTTCCTGCTCCTCTTAGCATGATAAAGAAGATTCAAAGAGAGTGAGATGCCAGCTCCTTTCATTCAGTCAGTACCTTCAATCATTTCTGGACGTTTTTCAATGGCAAAAATCAATGAATATTGTAAATGCACAAACAGTAATTTTTCCGCATTGCAAGGTGCAATTCTGAAATTTTTTGCTTTTTCCCGCTCCTCTTAGCATGATAAAGAAGATTCAAAGAGAGTGAGGTGCCAGCTCCTTTCATTCAGTCAGTAGCTTCAAACATTTCTGGTATATGAATAACATGTTTTTCAATGGCAAAAATCAATGAATATTGTAAATGCACAAACAGTAATTTTTCCGCATTGCAAGGTGCAATTCTGAAATTTTTTGCTTTTTCCCGCTCCTCTTAGCATGATAAAGAAGATTCAAAGAGAGTGAGATGCCAGCTCCTTTCATTCAGTCAGTAGCTTCAATCATTTCTGGACGTTTTTCAATGGCAAAAATCAATGAATATTGTAAATGCACAAACAGTAATTTCTCCGCATTGCAAGGTGCAATTCTGAAATTTTTTGCTTTTTCCTGCTCCTCTTAGCATGATAAAGAAGATTCAAAGAGAGTGAGATGCCAGCTCCTTTCATTCAGTCAGTAGCTTCAATCATTTCTGGACGTTTTTCAATGGCAAAAATCAATGAATATTGTAAATGCACAAACAGTAATTTCTCCGCATTGCAAGGTGCAATTCTGAAATTTTTTGCTTTTTCCTGCTCCTCTTAGCATGATAAAGAAGATTCAAAGAGAGTGAGATGCCAGCTCCTTTCATTCAGTCAGTAGCTTCAAACATTTCTGGTATATGAATAACATGATGTTTTTCAATGGCAAAAATCAATGAATATTGTAAATGCACAAATAGTAATTTCTCCGCATTGCAAGGTGCAAGTCTGAAATTTTTTGCTTTTTCCTGCTCCTCTTAGCATGATAAAGAAGATTCAAAGAGAGTGAGATGCCAGCTACTTTCATTCAGTCAGTAGCTTCAATCATTTCTGGACGTTTTTCAATGGTAAAAATCAATGAATATTGTAAATGCACAAACAGTAATTTCTCCACATTGCAAGGTGCAATTCTGAAATTTTTTGCTTTTTCCTGCTCCTCTTAGCATGATAAAGAAGATTCAAAGAGATTGAGATGCCAGCTCCTTTCATTCAGTCAGTAGCTTCAAACATTTCTTGTATATGAATAACATGATGTTTTTCAATGGCAAAAATCAATGAATATTGTAAATGTACAAACAGTAATTTCTCCGCATTGCAAGGTGCAATTCTGAAATTTTTTGCTTTTTCCTGCTCCTCTTAGCATGATAAAGAAGATTCAAAGAGAGTGAGATGCCAGCTCCTTTCATTCAGTCAGTAGCTTCAAACATTTCTGGTATATGAATAACATGATGTTTTTCAATGGCAAAAATCAATGAATATTGTAAATGCACAAACAGTAATTTCTCCGCATTGCAAGGTGCAAGTCTGAAATTTTTTGCTTTTTCCTGCTCCTCTTAGCATGATAAAGAAAATTCAAAGAGAGTGAGATGCCAGCTACTTTCATTCAGTCAGTAGCTTCAATCATTTCTGGACGTTTTTCAATGGTAAAAATCAATGAATATTGTAAATGCACAAACAGTAATTTCTCCACATTGCAAGGTGCAATTCTGAAATTTTTTGCTTTTTCCTGCTCCTCTTAGCATGATAAAGAAGATTCAAAGAGAGTGAGATGCCAGCTCCTTTCATTCAGTCAGTAGCTTCAAACATTTCTGGTATATAAATAACATGATGTTTTTCAATGGCAAAAATCAATGAATATTGTAAATGCACAAACAGTAATTTCTCCGCATTGCAAGGTGCAATTCTGAAATTTTTTGCTTTTTCCTGTTCCTCTTAGCATGATAAAGAAGATTCAAAGAGAGTTTGATGCCAGCTCCTTTCATTCAGTCAGTAGCTTCAATCATTTCTGGACGTTTCTCAATGGCAAAAATCAATGAATATTGTAAATGCACAAACTGTAATTTCTCCGCATTGCAAGGTGCAATTCTGAAATTTTTTGCTTTTTCCTGCTCCTCTTAGCATGATAAAGAAGATTCAAAGAGAGTGAGATGCCAGCTCCTTTCATTCAGTCAGTAGCTTCAATCATTTCTGGACGTTTTTCAATGGCAAAAATCAATGAATATTGTAAATGCACAAACAGTAATTTCTCCGCATTGCAAGGTGCAATTCTGAAATTTTTTGCTTTTTCCTGCTCCTCTTAGCATGATAAAGAAGATTCAAAGAGAGTGAGATGCCAGCTCCTTTCATTCAGTCAGTACCTTCAATCATTTCTGGACGTTTTTCAATGGCAAAAATCAATGAATATTGTAAATGCACAAACAGTAATTTCTCCGCATTGCAAGGTGCAATTCTGAAATTTTTTGCTTTTTCCCGCTCCTCTTAGCATGATAAAGAAGATTCAAAGAGAGTGAGGTGCCAGCTCCTTTCATTCAGTCAGTAGCTTCAAACATTTCTGGTATATGAATTACATGTTTTTCAATGGCAAAAATCAATGAATATTGTAAATGCACAAACAGTAATTTCTCCGCATTGCAAGGTGCAATTCTGAAATTTTTTGCTTTTTCCTGCTCCTCTTAGCATGATAAAGAAGATTCAAAGAGAGTGAGATGCCAGCTCCTTTCATTCAGTCAGTAGCTTCAATCATTTCTGGACGTTTTTCAATGGCAAAAATCAATGAATATTGTAAATGCACAAACAGTAATTTCTCCGCATTGCAAGGTGCAATTCTGAAATTTTTTGCTTTTTCCTGCTCCTCTTAGCATGATAAAGAAGATTCAAAGAGAGTGAGATGCCAGCTCCTTTCATTCAGTCAGTAGCTTCAATCATTTCTGGACGTTTTTCAATGGCAAAAATCAATGAATATTGTAAATGCACAAAAAGTAATTTCTCCGCATTGCAAGGTGCAATTCTGAAATTTTTTGCTTTTTCCTGCTCCTCTTAGCATGATAAAGAAGATTCAAAGAGAGTGAGATGCCAGCTCCTTTCATTCAGTCAGTAGCTTCAAACATTTCTGGTATATGAATAACATGATGTTTTTCAATGGCAAAAATCAATGAATATTGTAAATGCACAAACAGTAATTTCTCCGCATTGCAAGGTGCAAGTCTGAAATTTTTTGCTTTTTCCTGCTCCTCTTAGCATGATAAAAAAGATTCAAAGAGAGTGAGATGGCAGCTACTTTCATTCAGTCAGTAGCTTCAATCATTTCTGGACGTTTTTCAATGGTAAAAATCAATGAATATTGTAAATGCACAAACAGTAATTTCTCCACATTGCAAGGTGCAATTCTGAAATTTTTTGCTTTTTCCTGCTCCTCTTAGCATGATAAAGAAGATTCAAAGAGAGTGAGATGCCAGCTCCTTTCATTCAGTCAGTAGCTTCAATCATTTCTGGTATATGAATAACATGATGTTTTTCAATGGCAAAAATCAATGAATATTGTAAATGCACAAACAGTAATTTCTCCGCATTGCAAGGTGCAATTCTGAAATTTTTTGCTTTTTCCTGCTCCTCTTAGCATGATAAAGAAGATTCAAAGAGAGTGAGATGCCAGCTCCTTTCATTCAGTCAGTAGCTTCAATCATTTCTGGACTTTTTTCAACGGCAAAAATCAATGAATATTGTAAATGCACAAACAGTAATTTCTCCGCATTGCAACGTGCAATTCTGAAATTTTTTGCTTTTTCCTGCTCCTCTTAGCATGATAAAGAAGATTCAAAGAGAGTGAGATGCCAGCTCCTTTCATTCAGTCAGTAGCTTCAATCATTTCTGGACGTTTTTCAATGGCAAAAATCAATGTATATTGTAAATGCACAAACAGTAATTTCTCCGCATTGCAAGGTGCAATTCTGAAATTTTTTGCTTTTTCCTGCTCCTCTTAGCATGATAAAGAAGATTCAAAGAGAGTGAGATGCCAGCTCCTTTCATTCAGTCAGTAGCTTCAATCATTTCTGGACGTTTTTCAATGGCAAAAATCAATGAATATTGTAAATGCACAAACTGTAATTTCTCCGCATTGCAAGGTGCAATTCTGAAATTTTTTGCTTTTTCCTGCTCCTCTTAGCATGATAAAGAAGATTCAAAGAGAGTGAGATGCCAGCTCCATTCATTGAGTCAGTAGCTTCAATCATTTCTGGACGTTTTTCAATGGCAAAAATCAATGAATATTGTAAATGCACAAACAGTAATTTCTCCGCATTGCAAGGTGCAATTCTGAAATTTTTTGCTTTTTCCTGCTCCTCTTAGAATGATAAAGAAGATTCAAAGAGAGTGAGATGCCAGCTCCTTTCATTCAGTCAGTACCTTCAATCATTTCTGGACGTTTTTCAATGGCAAAAATCAATGAATATTGTAAATGCACAAACAGTAATTTCTCCGCATTGCAAGGTGCAATTCTGAAATTTTTTGCTTTTTCCTGCTCCTCTTAGCATGATAAAGAAGATTCAAAGAGAGTGAGATGCCAGTTCCTTTCATTCAGTCAGTAGCTTCAAACATTTCTGGTATATGAATAACATGATGTTTTTCAATGGCAAAAATCAATGAATATTGTAAATGCACAAACAGTAATTTCTCCGCATTGCAAGGTGCAAGTCTGAAATTTTTTGCTTTTTCCTGCTCCTCTTAGCATGATAAAGACGATTCAAAGAGAGTGAGATGCCAGCTCCTTTCATTCAGTCAGTAGCTTCAAACATTTCTGGTATATGAATAACATGATGTTTTTCAATGGCAAAAATCAATGAATATTGTAAATGCACAAACAGTAATTTCTCCGCATTGCAAGGTGCAAGTCTGAAATTTTTTGCTTTTTCCTGCTCCTCTTAGCATGATAAAGAAGATTCAAAGAGAGTGAGATGCCAGCTACTTTCATTCAGTCAGTAGCTTCAATCATTTCTGGACGTTTTTCAATGGTAAAAATCAATGAATATTGTAAATGCACAAACAGTAATTTCTCCACATTGCAAGGTGCAATTCTGAAATTTTTTGCTTTATCCTGCTCCTCTTAGCATGATAAAGAAGATTCAAAGAGATTGAGATGCCAGCTCCTTTCATTCAGTCAGTAGCTTCAAACATTTCTGGTATATGAATAACATGATGTTTTTCAATGGCAAAAATCAATGAATATTGTAAATGCACAAACAGTAATTTCTCCGCATTGCAAGGTGCAATTCTGAAATTTTTTGCTTTTTCCTGCTCCTCTTAGCATGATAAAGAAGATTCAAAGAGAGTGAGATGCCAGCTCCTTTCATTCAGTCAGTAGCTTCAAACATTTCTGGTATATGAATAACATGATGTTTTTCAATGGCAAAAATCAATGAATATTGTAAATGCACAAACAGTAATTTCTCCGCATTGCAAGGTGCAAGTCTGAAATTTTTTGCTTTTTCCTGATCCTCTTAGCATGATAAAGAAGATTCAAAGAGAGTGAGATGCCAGCTACTTTCATTCAGTCAGTAGCTTCAATCATTTCTGGACGTTTTTCAATGGTAAAAATCAATGAATATTGTAAATGCACAAACAGTAATTTCTCCACATTGCAAGGTGCAATTCTGAAATTTTTTGCTTTTTCCTGCTCCTCTTAGCATGATAAAGAAGATTCAAAGAGAGTGAGATGCCAGCTCCTTTCATTCAGTCAGTAGCTTCAAACATTTCTGGTATATGAATAACATGATGTTTTTCAATGGCAAAAATCAATGAATATTGTAAATGCACAAACAGTAATTTCTCCGCATTGCAAGGTGCAATTCTGAAATTTTTTGCTTTTTCCTGCTCCTCTTAGCATGATAAAGAAGATTCAAAGAGAGTGAGATGCCAGCTCCTTTCATTCAGTCAGTAGCTTCAATCATTTCTGGATGTTTTTCAATGGCAAAAATCAATGAATATTGTAAATGCACAAACTGTAATTTCTCCGCATTGCAAGGTGCAATTCTGAAATGTTTTGCTTTTTCCTGCTCCTCTTAGCATGATAAAGAAGATTCAAAGAGAGTGAGATGCCAGCTCCTTTCATTCAGTCAGTAGCTTCAATCATTTCTGGACGTTTTTCAATGGCAAAAATCAATGAATATTGTAAATGCACAAACAGTAATTTTTCCGCATTGCAAGGTGCAATTCTGAAATTTTTTGCTTTTTCCCGCTCCTCTTAGCATGATAAAGAAGATTCAAAGAGAGTGAGGTGCCAGCTCCTTTCATTCAGTCAGTAGCTTCAAACATTTCTGGTATATGAATAACATGTTTTTCAATGGCAAAAATCAATGAATATTGTAAATGCACAAACAGTAATTTCTCCGCATTGCAAGGTGCAATTCTGAAATTTTTTGCTTTTTCCTGCTCCTCTTAGCATGATAAAGAAGATTCAAAGAGAGTGAGATGCCAGCTACTTTCATTCAGTCAGTAGCTTCAATCATTTCTGGACGTTTTTCAATGGTAAAAATCAATGAATATTGTAAATGCACAAACAGTAATTTCTCCACATTGCAAGGTGCAATTCTGAAATTTTTTGCTTTATCCTGCTCCTCTTAGCATGATAAAGAAGATTCAAAGAGATTGAGATGCCAGCTCCTTTCATTCAGTCAGTAGCTTCAAACATTTCTGGTATATGAATAACATGATGTTTTTCAATGGCAAAAATCAATGAATATTGTAAATGCACAAACAGTAATTTCTCCGCATTGCAAGGTGCAATTCTGAAATTTTTAGCTTTTTCCTGCTCCTCTTAGCATGATAAAGAAGATTCAAAGAGAGTGAGATGCCAGCTCCTTTCATTCAGTCAGTAGCTTCAAACATTTCTGGTATATGAATAACATGATGTTTTTCAATGGCAAAAATCAATGAATATTGTAAATGCACAAACTGTAATTTCTCCGCATTGCAAGGTGCAATTCTGAAATTTTTTGCTTTTTCCTGCTCCTCTTAGCATGATAAAGAAGATTCAAAGAGAGTGAGATGCCAGCTCCATTCATTGAGTCAGTAGCTTCAATCATTTCTGGACGTTTTTCAATGGCAAAAATCAATGAATATTGTAAATGCACAAACAGTAATTTCTCCGCATTGCAAGGTGCAATTCTGAAATTTTTTGCTTTTTCCTGCTCCTCTTAGAATGATAAAGAAGATTCAAAGAGAGTGAGATGCCAGCTCCTTTCATTCAGTCAGTACCTTCAATCATTTCTGGACGTTTTTCAATGGCAAAAATCAATGAATATTGTAAATGCACAAACAGTAATTTCTCCGCATTGCAAGGTGCAATTCTGAAATTTTTTGCTTTTTCCTGCTCCTCTTAGCATGATAAAGAAGATTCAAAGAGAGTGAGATGCCAGTTCCTTTCATTCAGTCAGTAGCTTCAAACATTTCTGGTATATGAATAACATGATGTTTTTCAATGGCAAAAATCAATGAATATTGTAAATGCACAAACAGTAATTTCTCCGCATTGCAAGGTGCAAGTCTGAAATTTTTTGCTTTTTCCTGCTCCTCTTAGCATGATAAAGAAGATTCAAAGAGAGTGAGATGCCAGCTCCTTTCATTCAGTCAGTAGCTTCAAACATTTCTGGTATATGAATAACATGATGTTTTTCAATGGCAAAAATCAATGAATATTGTAAATGCACAAACAGTAATTTCTCCGCATTGCAAGGTGCAAGTCTGAAATTTTTTGCTTTTTCCTGCTCCTCTTAGCATGATAAAGAAGATTCAAAGAGAGTGAGATGCCAGCTACTTTCATTCAGTCAGTAGCTTCAATCATTTCTGGACGTTTTTCAATGGTAAAAATCAATGAATATTGTAAATGCACAAACAGTAATTTCTCCACATTGCAAGGTGCAATTCTGAAATTTTTTGCTTTATCCTGCTCCTCTTAGCATGATAAAGAAGATTCAAAGAGATTGAGATGCCAGCTCCTTTCATTCAGTCAGTAGCTTCAAACATTTCTGGTATATGAATAACATGATGTTTTTCAATGGCAAAAATCAATGAATATTGTAAATGCACAAACAGTAATTTCTCCGCATTGCAAGGTGCAATTCTGAAATTTTTTGCTTTTTCCTGCTCCTCTTAGCATGATAAAGAAGATTCAAAGAGAGTGAGATGCCAGCTCCTTTCATTCAGTCAGTAGCTTCAAACATTTCTGGTATATGAATAACATGATGTTTTTCAATGGCAAAAATCAATGAATATTGTAAATGCACAAACAGTAATTTCTCCGCATTGCAAGGTGCAAGTCTGAAATTTTTTGCTTTTTCCTGATCCTCTTAGCATGATAAAGAAGATTCAAAGAGAGTGAGATGCCAGCTACTTTCATTCAGTCAGTAGCTTCAATCATTTCTGGACGTTTTTCAATGGTAAAAATCAATGAATATTGTAAATGCACAAACAGTAATTTCTCCACATTGCAAGGTGCAATTCTGAAATTTTTTGCTTTTTCCTGCTCCTCTTAGCATGATAAAGAAGATTCAAAGAGAGTGAGATGCCAGCTCCTTTCATTCAGTCAGTAGCTTCAAACATTTCTGGTATATGAATAACATGATGTTTTTCAATGGCAAAAATCAATGAATATTGTAAATGCACAAACAGTAATTTCTCCGCATTGCAAGGTGCAATTCTGAAATTTTTTGCTTTTTCCTGCTCCTCTTAGCATGATAAAGAAGATTCAAAGAGAGTGAGATGCCAGCTCCTTTCATTCAGTCAGTAGCTTCAATCATTTCTGGATGTTTTTCAATGGCAAAAATCAATGAATATTGTAAATGCACAAACTGTAATTTCTCCGCATTGCAAGGTGCAATTCTGAAATGTTTTGCTTTTTCCTGCTCCTCTTAGCATGATAAAGAAGATTCAAAGAGAGTGAGATGCCAGCTCCTTTCATTCAGTCAGTAGCTTCAATCATTTCTGGACGTTTTTCAATGGCAAAAATCAATGAATATTGTAAATGCACAAACAGTAATTTTTCCGCATTGCAAGGTGCAATTCTGAAATTTTTTGCTTTTTCCCGCTCCTCTTAGCATGATAAAGAAGATTCAAAGAGAGTGAGGTGCCAGCTCCTTTCATTCAGTCAGTAGCTTCAAACATTTCTGGTATATGAATAACATGTTTTTCAATGGCAAAAATCAATGAATATTGTAAATGCACAAACAGTAATTTCTCCGCATTGCAAGGTGCAATTCTGAAATTTTTTGCTTTTTCCTGCTCCTCTTAGCATGATAAAGAAGATTCAAAGAGAGTGAGATGCCAGCTACTTTCATTCAGTCAGTAGCTTCAATCATTTCTGGACGTTTTTCAATGGTAAAAATCAATGAATATTGTAAATGCACAAACAGTAATTTCTCCACATTGCAAGGTGCAATTCTGAAATTTTTTGCTTTATCCTGCTCCTCTTAGCATGATAAAGAAGATTCAAAGAGATTGGGATGCCAGCTCCTTTCATTCAGTCAGTAGCTTCAAACATTTCTGGTATATGAATAACATGATGTTTTTCAATGGCAAAAATCAATGAATATTGTAAATGCACAAACAGTAATTTCTCCGCATTGCAAGGTGCAATTCTGAAATTTTTAGCTTTTTCCTGCTCCTCTTAGCATGATAAAGAAGATTCAAAGAGAGTGAGATGCCAGCTCCTTTCATTCAGTCAGTAGCTTCAAACATTTCTGGTATATGAATAACATGATGTTTTTCAATGGCAAAAATCAATGAATATTGTAAATGCACAAACAGTAATTTCTCCGCATTGCAAGGTGCAAGTCTGAAATTTTTTGCTTTTTCCTGATCCTCTTAGCATGATAAAGAAGATTCAAAGAGAGTGAGATGCCAGCTACTTTCATTCAGTCAGTAGCTTCAATCATTTCTGGACGTTTTTCAATGGTAAAAATCAATGAATATTGTAAATGCACAAACAGTAATTTCTCCACATTGCAAGGTGCAATTCTGAAATTTTTTGCTTTTTCCTGCTCCTCTTAGCATGATAAAGAAGATTCAAAGAGAGTGAGATGCCAGCTCCTTTCATTCAGTCAGTAGCTTCAAACATTTCTGGTATATGAATAACATGATGTTTTTCAATGGCAAAAATCAATGAATATTGTAAATGCACAAACAGTAATTTCTCCGCATTGCAAGGTGCAATTCTGAAATTTTTTGCTTTTTCCTGCTCCTCTTAGCATGATAAAGAAGATTCAAAGAGAGTGAGATGCCAGCTCCTTTCATTCAGTCAGTAGCTTCAATCATTTCTGGATGTTTTTCAATGGCAAAAATCAATGAATATTGTAAATGCACAAACTGTAATTTCTCCGCATTGCAAGGTGCAATTCTGAAATGTTTTGCTTTTTCCTGCTCCTCTTAGCATGATAAAGAAGATTCAAAGAGAGTGAGATGCCAGCTCCTTTCATTCAGTCAGTAGCTTCAATCATTTCTGGACGTTTTTCAATGGCAAAAATCAATGAATATTGTAAATGCACAAACAGTAATTTTTCCGCATTGCAAGGTGCAATTCTGAAATTTTTTGCTTTTTCCCGCTCCTCTTAGCATGATAAAGAAGATTCAAAGAGAGTGAGGTGCCAGCTCCTTTCATTCAGTCAGTAGCTTCAAACATTTCTGGTATATGAATAACATGTTTTTCAATGGCAAAAATCAATGAATATTGTAAATGCACAAACAGTAATTTCTCCGCATTGCAAGGTGCAATTCTGAAATTTTTTGCTTTTTCCTGCTCCTCTTAGCATGATAAAGAAGATTCAAAGAGAGTGAGATGCCAGCTCCTTTCATTCAGTCAGTAGCTTCAATCATTTCTGGACGTTTTTCAATGGCAAAAATCAATGAATATTGTAAATGCACAAACAGTAATTTCTCCGCATTGCAATGTGCAATTCTGAAATTTTTTGCTTTTTCCTGCTCCTCTTAGCATGATAAAGAAGATTCAAAGAGAGTGAGATGCCAGCTCCTTTCATTCAGTCAGTAGCTTCAATCATTTCTGGACGTTTTTCAATGGCAAAAATCAATGAATATTGTAAATGCACAAACAGTAATTTCTCCGCATTGCAAGGTGCAATTCTGAAATTTTTTGCTTTTTCCTGCTCCTCTTAGCATGATAAAGAAGATTCAAAGAGAGTGAGATGCCAGCTCCTTTCATTCAGTCAGTAGCTTCAAACATTTCTGGTATATGAATAACATGATGTTTTTCAATGGCAAAAATCAATGAATATTGTAAATGCACAAACAGTAATTTCTCCGCATTGCAAGGTGCAAGTCTGAAATTTTTTGCTTTTTCCTGCTCCTCTTAGCATGATAAAGAAGATTCAAAGAGAGTGAGATGCCAGCTACTTTCATTCAGTCAGTAGCTTCAATCATTTCTGGACGTTTTTCAATGGTAAAAATCAATGAATATTGTAAATGCACAAACAGTAATTTCTGCACATTGCAAGGTGCAATTCTAAAATTTTTTGCTTTTTCCTGCTCCTCTTAGCATGATAAAGAAGATTCAAAGAGAGTGAGATGCCAGCTCCTTTCATTCAGTCAGTAGCTTCAAACATTTCTGGTATATGAATAACATGATGTTTTTCAATGGCAAAAATCAATGAATATTGTAAATGCACAAACAGTAATTTCTCCGCATTGCAAGGTGCAATTCTGAAATTTTTTGCTTTTTCCTGCTCCTCTTAGCATGATAAAGAAGATTCAAAGAGAGTGAGATGCCAGCTCCTTTCATTCAGTCAGTAGCTTCAAACATTTCTGGTATATGAATAACATGATGTTTTTCAATGGCAAAAATCAATGAATATTGTAAATGCACAAACAGTAATTTCTCCGCATTGCAAGGTGCAAGTCTGAAATTTTTTGCTTTTTCCTGCTCCTCTTAGCATGATAAAGAAAATTCAAAGAGAGTGAGATGCCAGCTACTTTCATTCAGTCAGTAGCTTCAATCATTTCTGGACGTTTTTCAATGGTAAAAATCAATGAATATTGTAAATGCACAAACAGTAATTTCTCCACATTGCAAGGTGCAATTCTGAAATTTTTTGCTTTTTCCTGCTCCTCTTAGCATGATAAAGAAGATTCAAAGAGAGTGAGATGCCAGCTCCTTTCATTCAGTCAGTAGCTTCAAACATTTCTGGTATATAAATAACATGATGTTTTTCAATGGCAAAAATCAATGAATATTGTAAATGCACAAACAGTAATTTCTCCGCATTGCAAGGTGCAATTCTGAAATTTTTTGCTTTTTCCTGTTCCTCTTAGCATGATAAAGAAGATTCAAAGAGAGTGAGATGCCAGCTCCTTTCATTCAGTCAGTAGCTTCAATCATTTCTGGACGTTTCTCAATGGCAAAAATCAATGAATATTGTAAATGCAAAAACTGTAATTTCTCCGCATTTCAAGGTGCAATTCTGAAATTTTTTGCTTTTTCCTGCTCCTCTTAGCATGATAAAGAAGATTCAAAGAGAGTGAGATGCCAGCTCCTTTCATTCAGTCAGTAGCTTCAATCATTTCTGGACGTTTTTCAATGGCAAAAATCAATGAATATTGTAAATGCACAAACAGTAATTTCTCCGCATTGCAAGGTGCAATTCTGAAATTTTTTGCTTTTTCCTGCTCCTCTTAGCATGATAAAGAAGATTCAAAGAGAGTGAGATGCCAGCTCCTTTCATTCAGTCAGTAGCTTCAAACATTTCTGGTATATGAATAACATGATGTTTTTCAATGGCAAAAATCAATGAATATTGTAAATGCACAAACAGTAATTTCTCCGCATTGCAAGGTGCAATTCTGAAATTTTTTGCTTTTTCCTGCTCCTCTTAGCATGATAAAGAAGATTCAAAGAGAGTGAGATGCCAGCTCCTTTCATTCAGTCAGTAGCTTCAATCATTTCTGGATGTTTTTCAATGGCAAAAATCAATGAATATTGTAAATGCACAAACTGTAATTTCTCCGCATTGCAAGGTGCAATTCTGAAATGTTTTGCTTTTTCCTGCTCCTCTTAGCATGATAAAGAAGATTCAAAGAGAGTGAGATGCCAGCTCCTTTCATTCAGTCAGTAGCTTCAATCATTTCTGGACGTTTTTCAATGGCAAAAATCAATGAATATTGTAAATGCACAAACAGTAATTTTTCCGCATTGCAAGGTGCAATTCTGAAATTTTTTGCTTTTTCCCGCTCCTCTTAGCATGATAAAGAAGATTCAAAGAGAGTGAGGTGCCAGCTCCTTTCATTCAGTCAGTAGCTTCAAACATTTCTGGTATATGAATAACATGTTTTTCAATGGCAAAAATCAATGAATATTGTAAATGCACAAACAGTAATTTCTCCGCATTGCAAGGTGCAATTCTGAAATTTTTTGCTTTTTCCTGCTCCTCTTAGCATGATAAAGAAGATTCAAAGAGAGTGAGATGCCAGCTCCTTTCATTCAGTCAGTAGCTTCAATCATTTCTGGACGTTTTTCAATGGCAAAAATCAATGAATATTGTAAATGCACAAACAGTAATTTCTCCGCATTGCAATGTGCAATTCTGAAATTTTTTGCTTTTTCCTGCTCCTCTTAGCATGATAAAGAAGATTCAAAGAGAGTGAGATGCCAGCTCCTTTCATTCAGTCAGTAGCTTCAATCATTTCTGGACGTTTTTCAATGGCAAAAATCAATGAATATTGTAAATGCACAAACAGTAATTTCTCCGCATTGCAAGGTGCAATTCTGAAATTTTTTGCTTTTTCCTGCTCCTCTTAGCATGATAAAGAAGATTCAAAGAGAGTGAGATGCCAGCTCCTTTCATTCAGTCAGTAGCTTCAAACATTTCTGGTATATGAATAACATGATGTTTTTCAATGGCAAAAATCAATGAATATTGTAAATGCACAAACAGTAATTTCTCCGCATTGCAAGGTGCAAGTCTGAAATTTTTTGCTTTTTCCTGCTCCTCTTAGCATGATAAAGAAGATTCAAAGAGAGTGAGATGCCAGCTACTTTCATTCAGTCAGTAGCTTCAATCATTTCTGGACGTTTTTCAATGGTAAAAATCAATGAATATTGTAAATGCACAAACAGTAATTTCTGCACATTGCAAGGTGCAATTCTAAAATTTTTTGCTTTTTCCTGCTCCTCTTAGCATGATAAAGAAGATTCAAAGAGAGTGAGATGCCAGCTCCTTTCATTCAGTCAGTAGCTTCAAACATTTCTGGTATATGAATAACATGATGTTTTTCAATGGCAAAAATCAATGAATATTGTAAATGCACAAACAGTAATTTCTCCGCATTGCAAGGTGCAATTCTGAAATTTTTTGCTTTTTCCTGCTCCTCTTAGCATGATAAAGAAGATTCAAAGAGAGTGAGATGCCAGCTCCTTTCATTCAGTCAGTAGCTTCAAACATTTCTGGTATATGAATAACATGATGTTTTTCAATGGCAAAAATCAATGAATATTGTAAATGCACAAACAGTAATTTCTCCGCATTGCAAGGTGCAAGTCTGAAATTTTTTGCTTTTTCCTGCTCCTCTTAGCATGATAAAGAAAATTCAAAGAGAGTGAGATGCCAGCTACTTTCATTCAGTCAGTAGCTTCAATCATTTCTGGACGTTTTTCAATGGTAAAAATCAATGAATATTGTAAATGCACAAACAGTAATTTCTCCACATTGCAAGGTGCAATTCTGAAATTTTTTGCTTTTTCCTGCTCCTCTTAGCATGATAAAGAAGATTCAAAGAGAGTGAGATGCCAGCTCCTTTCATTCAGTCAGTAGCTTCAAACATTTCTGGTATATAAATAACATGATGTTTTTCAATGGCAAAAATCAATGAATATTGTAAATGCACAAACAGTAATTTCTCCGCATTGCAAGGTGCAATTCTGAAATTTTTTGCTTTTTCCTGTTCCTCTTAGCATGATAAAGAAGATTCAAAGAGAGTGAGATGCCAGCTCCTTTCATTCAGTCAGTAGCTTCAATCATTTCTGGACGTTTCTCAATGGCAAAAATCAATGAATATTGTAAATGCAAAAACTGTAATTTCTCCGCATTTCAAGGTGCAATTCTGAAATTTTTTGCCTTTTCCTGCTCCTCTTAGCATGATAAAGAAGATTCAGAGAGAGTGAGATGCCAGCTCCTTTCATTCAGTCAGTAGCTTCAATCATTTCTGGACGTTTTTCAATGGCAAAAATCAATGAATATTGTAAATGCACAAACAGTAATTTCTCCGCATTGCAAGGTGCAATTCTGAAATTTTTTGCTTTTTCCTGCTCCTCTTAGCATGATAAAGAAGATTCAAAGAGAGTGAGATGCCAGCTCCTTTCATTCAGTCAGTACCTTCAATCATTTCTGGACGTTTTTCAATGGCAAAAATCAATGAATATTGTAAATGCACAAACAGTAATTTCTCCGCATTGCAAGGTGCAATTCTGAAATTTTTTGCTTTTTCCCGCTCCTCTTAGCATGATAAAGAAGATTCAAAGAGAGTGAGATGCCAGCTCCTTTCATTCAGTCAGTAGCTTCAAACATTTCTGGTATATGAATAACATGATGTTTTTCAATGGCAAAAATCAATGAATATTGTAAATGCACAAACAGTAATTTCTCCGCATTGCAAGGTGCAAGTCTGAAATTTTTTGCTTTTTCCTGCTCCTCTTAGCATGATAAAGAAAATTCAAAGAGAGTGAGATGCCAGCTACTTTCATTCAGTCAGTAGCTTCAATCATTTCTGGACGTTTTTCAATGGTAAAAATCAATGAATATTGTAAATGCACAAACAGTAATTTCTCCACATTGCAAGGTGCAATTCTGAAATTTTTTGCTTTTTCCTGCTCCTCTTAGCATGATAAAGAAGATTCAAAGAGAGTGAGATGCCAGCTCCTTTCATTCAGTCAGTAGCTTCAAACATTTCTGGTATATAAATAACATGATGTTTTTCAATGGCAAAAATCAATGAATATTGTAAATGCACAAACAGTAATTTCTCCGCATTGCAAGGTGCAATTCTGAAATTTTTTGCTTTTTCCTGTTCCTCTTAGCATGATAAAGAAGATTCAAAGAGAGTGAGATGCCAGCTCCTTTCATTCAGTCAGTAGCTTCAATCATTTCTGGACGTTTCTCAATGGCAAAAATCAATGAATATTGTAAATGCAAAAACTGTAATTTCTCCGCATTTCAAGGTGCAATTCTGAAATTTTTTGCTTTTTCCTGCTCCTCTTAGCATGATAAAGAAGATTCAAAGAGAGTGAGATGCCAGCTCCTTTCATTCAGTCAGTAGCTTCAATCATTTCTGGACGTTTTTCAATGGCAAAAATCAATGAATATTGTAAATGCACAAACAGTAATTTCTCCGCATTGCAAGGTGCAATTCTGAAATTTTTTGCTTTTTCCTGCTCCTCTTAGCATGTTAAAGAAGATTCAAAGAGAGTGAGATGCCAGCTCCTTTCATTCAGTCAGTACCTTCAATCATTTCTGGACGTTTTTCAATGGCAAAAATCAATGAATATTGTAAATGCACAAACAGTAATTTCTCCGCATTGCAAGGTGCAATTCTGAAATTTTTTGCTTTTTCCCGCTCCTCTTAGCATGATAAAGAAGATTCAAAGAGAGTGAGGTGCCAGCTCCTTTCATTCAGTCAGTAGCTTCAAACATTTCTGGTATATGAATTACATGTTTTTCAATGGCAAAAATCAATGAATATTGTAAATGCACAAACAGTAATTTCTCCGCATTGCAAGGTGCAATTCTGAAATTTTTTGCTTTTTCCTGCTCCTCTTAGCATGATAAAGAAGATTCAAAGAGAGTGAGATGCCAGCTCCTTTCATTCAGTCAGTAGCTTCAATCATTTCTGGACGTTTTTCAATGGCAAAAATCAATGAATATTGTAAATGCACAAACAGTAATTTCTCCGCATTGCAAGGTGCAATTCTGAAATTTTTTGCTTTTTCCTGCTCCTCTTAGCATGATAAAGAAGATTCAAAGAGAGTGAGATGCCAGCTCCTTTCATTCAGTCAGTAGCTTCAATCATTTCTGGACGTTTTTCAATGGCAAAAATCAATGAATATTGTAAATGCACAAAAAGTAATTTCTCCGCATTGCAAGGTGCAATTCTGAAATTTTTTGCTTTTTCCTGCTCCTCTTAGCATGTTAAAGAAGATTCAAAGAGAGTGAGATGCCAGCTCCTTTCATTCAGTCAGTAGCTTCAAACATTTCTGGTATATGAATAACATGATGTTTTTCAATGGCAAAAATCAATGAATATTGTAAATGCACAAACAGTAATTTCTCCGCATTGCAAGGTGCAAGTCTGAAATTTTTTGCTTTTTCCTGCTCCTCTTAGCATGATAAAAAAGATTCAAAGAGAGTGAGATGGCAGCTACTTTCATTCAGTCAGTAGCTTCAATCATTTCTGGACGTTTTTCAATGGTAAAAATCAATGAATATTGTAAATGCACAAACAGTAATTTCTCCACATTGCAAGGTGCAATTCTGAAATTTTTTGCTTTTTCCTGCTCCTCTTAGCATGATAAAGAAGATTCAAAGAGAGTGAGATGCCAGCTCCTTTCATTCAGTCAGTAGCTTCAAACATTTCTGGTATATGAATAACATGATGTTTTTCAATGGCAAAAATCAATGAATATTGTAAATGCACAAACAGTAATTTCTCCGCATTGCAAGGTGCAATTCTGAAATTTCTTGCTTTTTCCTGCTCCTCTTAGCATGATAAAGAAGATTCAAAGAGAGTGAGATGCCAGCTCCTTTCATTCAGTCAGTAGCTTCAATCATTTCTGGTATATGAATAACATGATGTTTTTCAATGGCAAAAATCAATGAATATTGTAAATGCACAAACAGTAATTTCTCCGCATTGCAAGGTGCAATTCTGAAATTTTTTGCTTTTTCCTGCTCCTCTTAGCATGATAAAGAAGATTCAAAGAGAGTGAGATGCCAGCTCCTTTCATTCAGTCAGTAGCTTCAATCATTTCTGGACTTTTTTCAACGGCAAAAATCAATGAATATTGTAAATGCACAAACAGTAATTTCTCCGCATTGCAAGGTGCAATTCTGAAATTTTTTGCTTTTTCCTGCTCCTCTTAGCATGATAAAGAAGATTCAAAGAGAGTGAGATGCCAGCTCCTTTCATTCAGTCAGTAGCTTCAAACATTTCTGGTATATGAATAACATGATGTTTTTCAATGGCAAAAATCAATGAATATTGTAAATGCACAAACAGTAATTTCTCCACATTGCAAGGTGCAATTCTGAAATTTTTTGCTTTTTCCTGCTCCTCTTAGCATGATAAAGAAGATTCAAAGAGAGTGAGATGCCAGCTCCTTTCATTCAGTCAGTAGCTTCAATCATTTCTGGATGTTTTTCAATGGCAAAAATCAATGAATATTGTAAATGCACAAACTGTAATTTCTCCGCATTGCAAGGTGCAATTCTGAAATTTTTTGCTTTTTCCTGCTCCTCTTAGCATGATAAAGAAGATTCAAAGAGAGTGAGATGCCAGCTCCTTTCATTCAGTCAGTAGCTTCAATCATTTCTGGACGTTTTTCAATGGCAAAAATCAATGAATATTGTAAATGCACAAACAGTAATTTCTCCGCATTGCAAGGTGCAATTCTGAAATTTTTTGCTTTTTCCTGCTCCTCTTAGCATGATAAAGAAGATTCAAAGAGAGTGAGATGCCAGCTCCTTTCATTCAGTCAGTACCTTCAATCATTTCTGGACGTTTTTCAATGGCAAAAATCAATGAATATTGTAAATGCACAAACAGTAATTTTTCCGCATTGCAAGGTGCAATTCTGAAATTTTTTGCTTTTTCCCGCTCCTCTTAGCATGATAAAGAAGATTCAAAGAGAGTGAGGTGCCAGCTCCTTTCATTCAGTCAGTAGCTTCAAACATTTCTGGTATATGAATAACATGTTTTTCAATGGCAAAAATCAATGAATATTGTAAATGCACAAACAGTAATTTCTCCGCATTGCAAGGTGCAATTCTGAAATTTTTTGCTTTTTCCTGCTCCTCTTAGCATGATAAAGAAGATTCAAAGAGAGTGAGATGCCAGCTCCTTTCATTCAGTCAGTAGCTTCAATCATTTCTGGACGTTTTTCAATGGCAAAAATCAATGAATATTGTAAATGCACAAACAGTAATTTCTCCGCATTGCAAGGTGCAATTCTGAAATTTTTTGCTTTTTCCTGCTCCTCTTAGCATGATAAAGAAGATTCAAAGAGAGTGAGATGCCAGCTCCTTTCATTCAGTCAGTAGCTTCAAACATTTCTGGTATATGAATAACATGATGTTTTTCAATGGCAAAAATCAATGAATATTGTAAATGCACAAACAGTAATTTCTCCGCATTGCAAGGTGCAATTCTGAAATTTCTTGCTTTTTCCCTGCTCCTCTTAGCATGATAAAGAAGATTCAAAGAGAGTGAGATGCCAGCTCCTTTCATTCAGTCAGTAGCTTCAATCATTTCTGGTATATGAATAACATGATGTTTTTCAATGGCAAAAATCAATGAATATTGTAAATGCACAAACAGTAATTTCTCCGCATTGCAAGGTGCAATTCTGAAATTTTTTGCTTTTTCCTGCTCCTCTTAGCATGATAAAGAAGATTCAAAGAGAGTGAGATGCCAGCTCCTTTCATTCAGTCAGTAGCTTCAATCATTTCTGGACGTTTTTTCAACGGCAAAAATCAATGAATATTGTAAATGCACAAACAGTAATTTCTCCGCATTGCAAGGTGCAATTCTGAAATTTTTTTGCTTTTTCCTGCTCCTCTTAGCATGATAAAGAAGATTCAAAGAGAGTGAGATGCCAGCTCCTTTCATTCAGTCAGTAGCTTCAATCATTTCTGGACGTTTTTCAATGGCAAAAATCAATGTATATTGTAAATGCACAAACAGTAATTTCTCCGCATTGCAAGGTGCAATTCTGAAATTTTTTGCTTTTTCCTGCTCCTCTTAGCATGATAAAGAAGATTCAAAGAGAGTGAGATGCCAGCTCCTTTCATTCAGTCAGTAGCTTCAATCATTTCTGGACGTTTTTCAATGGCAAAAATCAATGATATATTGTAAATGCACAAACAGTAATTTCTCCGCATTGCAAGGTGCAATTCTGAAATTTTTTGCTTTTTCCTGCTCCTCTTAGCATGATAAAGAAGATTCAAAGAGAGTGAGATGCCAGCTCCTTTCATTCAGTCAGTACCTTCAATCATTTCTGGACGTTTTTCAATGGCAAAAATCAATGAATATTGTAAATGCACAAACAGTAATTTCTCCGCATTGCAAGGTGCAATTCTGAAATTTTTTGCTTTTTCCTGCTCCTCTTAGCATGATAAAGAAGATTCAAAGAGAGTGAGATGCCAGTTCCTTTCATTCAGTCAGTAGCTTCAAATCATTTCTGGTATATGAATAACATGATGTTTTTCAATGGCAAAAATCAATGAATATTGTAAATGCACAAACAGTAATTTCTCCGCATTGCAAGGTGCAAGTCTGAAATTTTTTGCTTTTTCCTGCTCCTCTTAGCATGATAAAGAAGATTCAAAGAGGAGTGAGATGCCAGCTCCTTTCATTCAGTCAGTAGCTTCAAACATTTCTGGTATATGAATAACATGATGTTTTTCAATGGCAAAAATCAATGAATATTGTAAATGCACAAACAGTAATTTCTCCGCATTGCAAGGTGCAAGTCTGAAATTTTTTGCTTTTTCCTGCTCCTCTTAGCATGATAAAGAAGATTCAAAGAGAGTGAGATGCCAGCTACTTTCATTCAGTCAGTAGCTTCAATCATTTCTGGACGTTT
>NW_027366086.1:0-81984 GCF_046119375.1 Phyllobates terribilis
ATCATGCTAAGAGGAGCAGGAAAAAGCAAAAAATTTCAGAATTGCACCTTGCAATGCGGAGAAATTACTGTTTGTGCATTTACAATATTCATTGATTTTTGCCATTGAAAAACATCATGTTATTCATATACCAGAAATGATTGAAGCTACTGACTAAATGAAAGGAGCTGGCATCTCGCTCTCTTTGAATCTTCTTTATCATGCTAAGAGGAGCAGGAAAAAGCAAAAAATTTCAGAATTGCACCTTGCAATGCGGAGAAATTACTGTTTGTGCATTTACAATATTCATTGATTTTTGCCATTGAAAAACGTCCAGAAATGATTGAAGCTACTGACTGAATGAAAGGAGCTGTCATCTCACTCTCTTTGAATCTTCTTTATCATGCTAAGAGGAGCAGGAAAAAGCAAAAAATTTCAGAATTGCACCTTGCAATGTGGAGAAATTACTGTTTGTGCATTTACAATATTCATTGATTTTTGCCATTGAAAAACATCATGTTATTCATATACCAGAAATGATTGAAGCTACTGACTGAATGAAAGGAGCTGGCATCTCACTCTCTTTGAATCTTCTTTATCATGCTAAGAGGAGCAGGAAAAAGCAAAAAATTTCAGAATTGCACCTTGCAATGCGGAGAAATTACTGTTTGTGCATTTACAATATTCATTGATTTTTGCCATTGAAAAACGTCCAGAAATGATTGAAGCTACTGACTGAATGAAAGGAGCTGGCATCTCACTCTCTTTGAATCTTCTTTATCATGCTAAGAGGAGCAGGAAAAAGCAAAAAATTTCAGAATTGCACCTTGCAATGCGGAGAAATTACTGTTTGTGCTTTTACAATATTCATTGATTTTTGCCATTGAAAAACATCATGTTATTCATATACCAGAAATGTTTGAAGCTACTGACTGAATGAAAGGAGCTGGCATCTCACTCTCTTTGAATCTTCTTTATCATGCTAAGAGGAGCAGGAAAAAGCAAAAAATTTCAGAATTGCACCTTGCAATGCGGAGAAATTACTGTTTGTGCATTTACAATATTCATTGATTTTTGCCATTGAAAAACGTCCAGAAATGATTGAAGCTACTGACTGAATGAAAGGAGCTGGCATCTCACTCTCTTTGAATCTTCTTTATCATGCTAAGAGGAGCAGGAAAAAGCAAAAAATTTCAGAATTGCACCTTGCAATGCGGAGAAATTACTGTTTGTGCATTTACAATATTCATTGATTTTTGCCATTGAAAAACGTCCAGAAATGATTGAAGCTACTGACTGAATGAAAGGAGCTGGCATCTCACTCTCTTTGAATCTTCTTTATCATGCTAAGAGGAGCAGGAAAAAGCAAAAAATTTCAGAATTGCAACTTGCAATGCGGAGAAATTACTGTTTGTGCATTTACAATATTCATTGATTTTTGCCATTGAAAAACATCATGTTATTCATATACCAGAAATGATTGAAGCTACTGACTGAATGAAAGGAGCTGGCATCTCACTCTCTTTGAATCTTCTTTATCATGCTAAGAGGAGCAGGAAAAAGCAAAAAATTTCAGAATTGCACCTTGCAATGCGGAGAAATTACTGTTTGTGCATTTACAATATTCATTGATTTTTGCCATTGAAAAACGTCCAGAAATGATTGAAGCTACTGACTGAATGAAAGGAGCTGGCATCTCACTCTCTTTGAATCTTCTTTATCATGCTAAGAGGAGCAGGAAAAAGCAAAAAATTTCAGAATTGCACCTTGCAATGCGGAGAAATTACTGTTTGTGCATTTACAATATTCATTGATTTTTGCCATTGAAAAACATCATGTTATTCATATACCAGAAATGATTGAAGCTACTGACTGAATGAAAGGAGCTGGCATCTCACTCTCTTTGAATCTTCTTTATCATGCTAAGAGGAGCAGGAAAAAGCAAAAAATTTCAGAATTGCACCTTGCAATGCGGAGAAATTACTGTTTGTGCATTTACAATATTCATTGATTTTTGCCATTGAAAAACGTCCAGAAATTATTGAAGCTACTGACTGAATGAAAGGAGCTGGCATCTCACTCTCTTTGAATCTTATTTATCATGCTAAGAGGAGCAGGAAAAAGCAAAAAATTTCAGAATTGCACCTTGCAATGCGGAGAAATTACTGTTTGTGCATTTACAATATTCATTGATTTTTGCCATTGAAAAACATCATGTTATTCATATACCAGAAATGATTGAAGCTACTGACTCAATGAAAGGAGCTGGCATCTTACTCTCTTTGAATCTTCTTTGTCATGCTAAGAGGAGCAGGAAAAAGCAAAAAATTTCAGAATTGCACCTTGCAATGCGGAGAAATTACTGTTTGTGCATTTACAATATTCATTGATTTTTGCCATTGAAAAACGTCCAGAAATGATTGAAGCTACTGACTGAATGAAAGGAGCTGGCATCTCACTCTCTTTGAATCTTCTTTATCATGCTAAGAGGAGCAGGAAAAAGCAAAAAATTTCAGAATTGCACCTTGCAATGCGGAGAAATTACTGTTTGTGCATTTACAATATTCATTGATTTTTGCCATTGAAAAACGTCCAGAAATGATTGAAGCTACTGACTGAATGAAAGGAGCTGGCATCTCACTCTCTTTGAATCTTCTTTATCATGCTAAGAGGAGCAGGAAAAAGCAAAAAATTTCAGAATTGCACCTTGCAATGCGGAGAAATTACTGTTTGTGCATTTACAATATTCATTGATTTTTGCCATTGAAAAACATCATGTTATTCATATACCAGAAATGTTTGTAGCTACTGACTGAATGAAAGGAGCTGGCATCTCACTCTCTTTGAATCTTCTTTATCATGCTAAGAGGAGCAGGAAAAAGCAAAAAATTTCAGAATTGCACCTTGCAATGCGGAGAAATTACTGTTTGTGCATTTACAATATTCATTGATTTTTGCCATTGAAAAACGTCCAGAAATGATTGAAGCTATTGACTGAATGAAAGGAGCTGGCATCTCACTCTCTTTGAATCTTCTTTATCATGCTAAGAGGAGCAGGAAAAAGCAAAAAATTTCAGAATTGCACCTTACAATGTGGAGAAATTACTCTTTGTGCATTTACAATATTCATTGATTTTTGCCATTGAAAAACATCATGTTATTCATATACCAGAAATGATTGAAGCTACTGACTGAATGAAAGGAGCTGGCATCTCACTCTCTTTGAATCTTCTTTATCATGCTAAGAGGAGCAGGAAAAAGCAAAAAATTTCAGAATTGCACCTTGCAATGCGGAGAAATTACTGTTTGTGCATTTACAATATTCATTGATTTTTGCCATTGAAAAACATCATGTTATTCATATACCAGAAATGTTTGAAGCTACTGACTGAATGAAAGGATCTGGCATCTCACTCTCTTTGAATCTTCTTTATCATGCTAAGAGGAGCAGGAAAAAGCAAAAAATTTCAGAATTGCACCTTGCAATGCGGAGAAATTACTGTTTGTGCATTTACAATATTCATTGATTTTTGCCATTGAAAAACGTCCAGAAATGATTGAAGCTACTGACTGAATGAAAGGAGCTGGCATCTCACTCTCTTTGAATCTTCTTTATCATGCTAAGAGGAGCAGGAAAAAGCAAAAAATTTCAGAATTGCACCTTGCAATGCGGAGAAATTACTGTTTGTGCATTTACAATATTCATTGATTTTTGCCATTGAAAAACGTCCAGAAATGATTGAAGCTACTGACTGAATGAAAGGAGCTGGCATCTCACTCTCTTTGAATCTTCTTTATCATGCTAAGAGGAGCAGGAAAAAGCAAAAAATTTCAGAATTGCAACTTGCAATGCGGAGAAATTACTGTTTGTGCATTTACAATATTCATTGATTTTTGCCATTGAAAAACATCATGTTATTCATATACCAGAAATGATTGAAGCTACTGACTGAATGAAAGGAGCTGGCATCTCACTCTCTTTGAATCTTATTTATCATGCTAAGAGGAGCAGGAAAAAGCAAAAAATTTCAGAATTGCACCTTGCAATGCGGAGAAATTACTGTTTGTGCATTTACAATATTCATTGATTTTTGCCATTGAAAAACGTCCAGAAATGATTGAAGCTACTGACTGAATGAAAGGAGCTGGCATCTCACTCTCTTTGAATCTTCTTTATCATGCTAAGAGGAGCAGGAAAAAGCAAAAAATTTCAGAATTGCACCTTGCAATGCGGAGAAATTACTGTTTGTGCTTTTACAATATTCATTGATTTTTGCCATTGAAAAACATCATATTATTCATATACCAGAAATGTTTGAAGCTACTGACTGAATGAAAGGACCTGGCATCTCACTCTCTTTGAATCTTCTTTATCATGCTAAGAGGAGCAGGAAAAAGCAAAAAATTTCAGAATTGCACCTTGCAATGCGGAGAAATTACTGTTTGTGCATTTACAATATTCATTGATTTTTGCCATTGAAAAACGTCCTTAAATGATTGAAGCTACTGACTGAATGAAAGGAGCTGGCATCTCACTCTCTTTGAATCTTCTTTATCATGCTAAGAGGAGCAGGAAAAAGCAAAAAATTTCAGAACTGCACCTTGCAATGCGGAGAAATTACTGTTTGTGCATTTACAATATTCATTGATTTTTGCCATTGAAAAACGTCCAGAAATGATTGAAGCTACTGACTGAATGAAAGGAGCTGGCATCTCACTCTCTTTGAATCTTCTTTATCATGCTAAGAGGAGCAGGAAAAAGCAAAAAATTTCAGAATTGCACCTTGCAATGCGGAGAAATTACTGTTTGTGCATTTACAATATTCATTGATTTTTGCCATTGAAAAACATCATGTTATTCATATACCAGAAATGATTGAAGCTACTGACTGAATGAAAGGAGCTGGCATCTTACTCTCTTTGAATCTTCTTTGTCATGCTAAGAGGAGCAGGAAAAAGCAAAAAATTTCAGAATTGCACCTTGCAATGCGGAGAAATTACTGTTTGTGCATTTACAATATTCATTGATTTTTGCCATTGAAAAACGTCCAGAAATGATTGAAGCTACTGACTGAATGAAAGGACCTGGCATCTCACTCTCTTTGAATCTTCTTTATCATGCTAAGAGGAGCAGGAAAAAGCAAAAAATTTCAGAATTGCACCTTGCAATGCGGAGAAATTACTGTTTGTGCATTTACAATATTCATTGATTTTTGCCATTGAAAAACATCATGTTATTCATATACCAGAAATGTTTGAAGCTACTGACTGAATGAAAGGAGCTGGCATCTCACTCTCTTTGAATCTTCTTTATCATGCTAAGAGGAGCAGGAAAAAGCAAAAAATTTCAGAATTGCACCTTGCAATGCGGAGAAATTACTGTTTGTGCATTTACAATATTCATTGATTTTTGCCATTGAAAAACGTCCAGAAATGATTGAAGCTACTGACTGAATGAAAGGAGCTGGCATCTCACTCTCTTTGAATCTTCTTTATCATGCTAAGAGGAGCAGGAAAAAGCAAAAAATTTCAGAATTGCAACTTGCAATGCGGAGAAATTACTGTTTGTGCATTTACAATATTCATTGATTTTTGCCATTGAAAAACATCATGTTATTCATATACCAGAAATGATTGAAGCTACTGACTGAATGAAAGGAGCTGGCATCTCACTCTCTTTGAATCTTCTTTATCATGCTAAGAGGAGCAGGAAAAAGCAAAAAAATTCAGAATTGCACCTTGCAATGCGGAGAAATTACTGTTTGTGAATTTACAATATTCATTGATTTTTGCCATTGAAAAACGTCCAGAAATGATTGAAGCTACTGACTGAATGAAAGGAGCTGGCATCTCACTCTCTTTGAATCTTCTTTATCATGCTAAGAGGAGCAGGAAAAAGCAAAAAATTTCAGAATTGCACCTTGCAATGCGGAGAAATTACTGTTTGTGCTTTTACAATATTCATTGATTTTTGCCATTGAAAAACATCATATTATTCATATACCAGAAATGTTTGAAGCTACTGACTGAATGAAAGGACCTGGCATCTCACTCTCTTTGAATCTTCTTTATCATGCTAAGAGGAGCAGGAAAAAGCAAAAAATTTCAGAATTGCACCTTGCAATGCGGAGAAATTACTGTTTGTGCATTTACAATATTCATTGATTTTTGCCATTGAAAAACGTCCAGAAATGATTGAAGCTACTGACTGAATGAAAGGAGCTGGCATCTCACTCTCTTTGAATCTTCTTTATCATGCTAAGAGGAGCAGGAAAAAGCAAAAAATTTCAGAATTGCACCTTGCAATGCGGAGAAATTACTGTTTGTGCATTTACAATATTCATTGATTTTTGCCATTGAAAAACGTCCAGAAATGATTGAAGCTACTGACTGAATGAAAGGAGCTGGCATCTCACTCTCTTTGAATCTTCTTTATCATGCTAAGAGGAGCAGGAAAAAGCAAAAAATTTCAGAATTGCACCTTGCAATGCGGAGAAATTACTGTTTGTGCATTTACAATATTCATTGATTTTTGCCATTGAAAAACATCATGTTATTCATATACCAGAAATGATTGAAGCTACTGACTGAATGAAAGGAGCTGGCATCTTACTCTCTTTGAATCTTCTTTGTCATGCTAAGAGGAGCAGGAAAAAGCAAAAAATTTCAGAATTGCACCTTGCAATGCGGAGAAATTACTGTTTGTGCATTTACAATATTCATTGATTTTTGCCATTGAAAAACGTCCAGAAATGATTGAAGCTACTGACTGAATGAAAGGAGCTGGCATCTCACTCTCTTTGAATCTTCTTTATCATGCTAAGAGGAGCAGGAAAAAGCAAAAAATTTCAGAATTGCACCTTGCAATGCGGAGAAATTACTGTTTGTGCATTTACAATATTCATTGATTTTTGCCATTGAAAAACGTCCAGAAATGATTGAAGCTACTGACTGAATGAAAGGAGCTGGCATCTCACTCTCTTTGAATCTTCTTTATCATGCTAAGAGGAGCAGGAAAAAGCAAAAAATTTCAGAATTGCACCTTGCAATGCGGAGAAATTACTGTTTGTGCATTTACAATATTCATTGATTTTTGCCATTGAAAAACATCATGTTATTCATATACCAGAAATGTTTGTAGCTACTGACTGAATGAAAGGAGCTGGCATCTCACTCTCTTTGAATCTTCTTTATCATGCTAAGAGGAGCAGGAAAAAGCAAAAAATTTCAGAATTGCACCTTGCAATGTGGAGAAATTACTGTTTGTGCATTTACAATATTCATTGATTTTTGCCATTGAAAAACGTCCAGAAATGATTGAAGCTACTGACTGAATGAAAGGAGCTGGCATCTCACTCTCTTTGAATCTTCTTTATCATGCTAAGAGGAGCAGGAAAAAGCAAAAAATTTCAGAATTGCACCTTGCAATGCGGAGAAATTACTGTTTGTGCATTTACAATATTCATTGATTTTTGCCATTGAAAAACGTCCAGAAATGATTGAAGCTACTGACTGAATGAAAGGAGCTGGCATCTCACTCTCTTTGAATCTTCTTTATCATGCTAAGAGGAGCAGGAAAAAGCAAAAAATTTCAGAATTGCACCTTGCAATGCGGAGAAATTACTGTTTGTGCATTTACAATATTCATTGATTTTTGCCATTGAAAAACATCATGTTATTCATATACCAGAAATGTTTGAAGCTACTGACTGAATGAAAGGAGCTGGCATCTCACTCTCTTTGAATCTTCTTTATCATGCTAAGAGGAGCAGGAAAAAGCAAAAAATTTCAGAATTGCACCTTGCAATGCGGAGAAATTACTGTTTGTGCATTTACAATATTCATTGATTTTTGCCATTGAAAAACATCATGTTATTCATATACCAGAAATGTTTGAAGCTACTGACTGAATGAAAGGAGCTGGCATCTCACTCTCTTTGAATCTTCTTTATCATGCTAAGAGGAGCAGGAAAAAGCAAAAAATTTCAGAATTGCACCTTGCAATGTGGAGAAATTACTGTTTGTGCATTTACAATATTCATTGATTTTTACCATTGAAAAACGTCCAGAAATGATTGAAGCTACTGACTGAATGAAAGTAGCTGGCATCTCACTCTCTTTGAATCTTCTTTATCATGCTAAGAGGAGCAGGAAAAAGCAAAAAATTTCAGACTTGCACCTTGCAATGCGGAGAAATTACTGTTTGTGCATTTACAATATTCATTGATTTTTGCCATTGAAAAACATCATGTTATTCATATACCAGAAATGTTTGAAGCTGCTGACTGAATGAAAGGAGCTGGCATCTCACTCTCTTTGAATCTTCTTTATCATGCTAAGAGGAGCAGGAAAAAGCAAAAAATTTCAGAATTGCACCTTGCAATGCGGAGAAATTACTGTTTGTGCATTTACAATATTCATTGATTTTTGCCATTGAAAAACGTCCAGAAATGATTGAAGCTACTGACTGAAAGAAAGGAGCTGGCATCTCACTCTCTTTGAATCTTCTTTATCATGCTAAGAGGAGCAGGAAAAAGCAAAAAATTTCAGAATTGCACCTTGCAATGCGGAGAAATTACTGTTTGTGCATTTACAATATTCATTGATTTTTGCCATTGAAAAACGTCCAGAAATGATTGAAGCTACTGACTGAATGAAAGGAGCTGGCATCTCACTCTCTTTGAATCTTCTTTATCATGCTAAGAGGAGCAGGAAAAATCAAAAAATTTCAGAATTGCACCTTGCAATGCGGAGAAATTACTGTTTGTGCATTTACAATATTCAATGATTTTTGCCATTGAAAAACATGTTATTCATATACCAGAAATGTTTGAAGCTACTGACTGAATGAAAGGAGCTGGCACCTCACTCTCTTTGAATCTTCTTTATCATGCTAAGAGGAGCGGGAAAAAGCAAAAAATTTCAGAATTGCACCTTGCAATGCGGAGAAATTACTGTTTGTGCATTTACAATATTCATTGATTTTTGCCATTGAAAAACATCCAGAAATGATTGAAGGTACTGACTGAATGAAAGGAGCTGGCATCTCACTCTCTTTGAATTTTCTTTATCATGCTAAGAGGAGCAGGAAAAAGCAAAAAATTTCAGAATTGCACCTTGCAATGCGGAGAAATTACTGTTTGTGCATTTACAATATTCATTGATTTTTGCCATTGAAAAACGTCCAGAAATGATTGAAGCTACTGACTGAATGAAAGGAGCTGGCATCTCACTCTCTTTGAATCTTCTTTATCATGCTAAGAGGAGCAGGAAAAAGCCAAAAATTTCAGAATTGCACCTTGCAATGCGGAGAAATTACAGTTTGTGCATTTACAATATTCATTGATTTTTGCCATTGAAAAACATCCAGAAATGATTGAAGCTACTGACTGAATGAAAGGAGCTGGCATCTCACTCTCTTTGAATATTCTTTATCATGCTAAGAGGAGCAGGAAAAAGCAAAAAATTTCAGAATTGCACCTTGCAATGCGGAGAAATTACTGTTTGTGCATTTACAATATTCATTGATTTTTGCCATTGAAAAACATCATGTTATTCATATACCAGAAATGTTTGAAGCTACTGACTGAATGAAAGGAGCTGGCATCTCACTCTCTTTGAATCTTCTTTATCATGCTAAGAGGAGCAGGAAAAAGCAAAAAATTTCAGAATTGCACCTTGCAATGCGGAGAAATTACTGTTTGTGCATTTACAATATTCATTGATTTTTGCCATTGAAAAACGTCCAGAAATGATTGAAGCTACTGACTGAATGAAAGGAGCTGGCATCTCACTCTCTTTGAATCTTCTTTATCATGCTAAGAGGAGCAGGAAAAAGCAAAAAATTTCAGAATTGCACCTTGCAATGCGGAGAAATTACTCTTTGTGCATTTACAATATTCATTGATTTTTGCCATTGAAAAACATCATGTTATTCATATACCAGAAATGTTTGAAGCTACTGACTGAATGAAAGGAGCTGGCATCTCACTCTCTTTGAATCTTCTTTATCATGCTAAGAGGAGCAGGAAAAAGCAAAAAATTTCAGAATTGCACCTTGCAATGCGGAGAAATTACTGTTTGTGCATTTACAATATTCATTGATTTTTGCCATTGAAAAACATCATGTTATTCATATACCAGAAATGTTTGAAGCTGCTGACTGAATGAAAGGAGCTGGCATCTCACTCTCTTTGAATCTTCTTTATCATGCTAAGAGGAGCAGGAAAAAGCAAAAAATTTCAGAATTGCACCTTGCAATGCGGAGAAATTACTGTTTGTGCATTTACAATATTCATTGATTTTTGCCATTGAAAAACGTCCAGAAATGATTGAAGCTACTGACTGAAAGAAAGGAGCTGGCATCTCACTCTCTTTGAATCTTCTTTATCATGCTAAGAGGAGCAGGAAAAAGCAAAAAATTTCAGAATTGCACCTTGCAATGCGGAGAAATTACTGTTTGTGCATTTACAATATTCATTGATTTTTGCCATTGAAAAACGTCCAGAAATGATTGAAGCTACTGACTGAATGAAAGGAGCTGGCATCTCACTCTCTTTGAATCTTCTTTATCATGCTAAGAGGAGCAGGAAAAATCAAAAAATTTCAGAATTGCACCTTGCAATGCGGAGAAATTACTGTTTGTGCATTTACAATATTCAATGATTTTTGCCATTGAAAAACATGTTATTCATATACCAGAAATGTTTGAAGCTACTGACTGAATGAAAGGAGCTGGCACCTCACTCTCTTTGAATCTTCTTTATCATGCTAAGAGGAGCGGGAAAAAGCAAAAAATTTCAGAATTGCACCTTGCAATGCGGAGAAATTACTGTTTGTGCATTTACAATATTCATTGATTTTTGCCATTGAAAAACATCCAGAAATGATTGAAGGTACTGACTGAATGAATGGAACTGGCATCTCACTCTCTTTGAATCTTCTTTATCATGCTAAGAGGAGCAGGAAAAAGCAAAAAATTTCAGAATTGCACCTTGCAATGCGGAGAAATTACTGTTTGTGCATTTACAATATTCATTGATTTTTGCCATTGAAAAACGTCCAGAAATGATTGAAGCTACTGACTGAATGAAAGGAGCTGGCATCTCACTCTCTTTGAATCTTCTTTATCATGCTAAGAGGAGCAGGAAAAAGCCAAAAATTTCAGAATTGCACCTTGCAATGCGGAGAAATTACAGTTTGTGCATTTACAATATTCATTGATTTTTGCCATTGAAAAACATCCAGAAATGATTGAAGCTACTGACTGAATGAAAGGAGCTGGCATCTCACTCTCTTTGAATATTCTTTATCATGCTAAGAGGAGCAGGAAAAAGCAAAAAATTTCAGAATTGCACCTTGCAATGCGGAGAAATTACTGTTTGTGCATTTACAATATTCATTGATTTTTGCCATTGAAAAACATCATGTTATTCATATACCAGAAATGTTTGAAGCTACTGACTGAATGAAAGGAGCTGACATCTCACTCTCTTTGAATCTTCTTTATCATGCTAAGAGGAGCAGGAAAAAGCAAAAAATTTCAGAATTGCACCTTGCAATGCGGAGAAATTACTGTTTGTGCATTTACAATATTCATTGATTTTTGCCATTGAAAAACGTCCAGAAATGATTGAAGCTACTGACTGAATGAAAGGAGCTGGCATCTCACTCTCTTTGAATCTTCTTTATCATGCTAAGAGGAGCAGGAAAAAGCAAAAAATTTCAGAATTGCACCTTGCAATGCGGAGAAATTACTCTTTGTGCATTTACAATATTCATTGATTTTTGCCATTGAAAAACATCATGTTATTCATATACCAGAAATGTTTGAAGCTACTGACTGAATGAAAGGAGCTGGCATCTCACTCTCTTTGAATCTTCTTTATCATGCTAAGAGGAGCAGGAAAAAGCAAAAAATTTCAGAATTGCACCTTGCAATGCGGAGAAATTACTGTTTGTGCATTTACAATATTCATTGATTTTTGCCATTGAAAAACATCATGTTATTCATATACCAGAAATGTTTGAAGCTACTGACTGAATGAAAGGAGCTGGCATCTCACTCTCTTTGAATCTTCTTTATCATGCTAAGAGGAGCAGGAAAAAGCAAAAAATTTCAGAATTGCACCTTGCAATGTGGAGAAATTACTGTTTGTGCATTTACAATATTCATTGATTTTTACCATTGAAAAACGTCCAGAAATGATTGAAGCTACTGACTGAATGAAAGTAGCTGGCATCTCACTCTCTTTGAATCTTCTTTATCATGCTAAGAGGAGCAGGAAAAAGCAAAAAATTTCAGGCTTGCACCTTGCAATGCGGAGAAATTACTGTTTGTGCATTTACAATATTCATTGATTTTTGCCATAGAAAAACATCATGTTATTCATATACCAGAAATGTTTGAAGCTACTGACTGAATGAAAGGAGCTGGCATCTCACTCTCTTTGAATCTTCTTTATCATGCTAAGAGGAGCAGGAAAAAGCAAAAAATTTCAGAATTGCACCTTGCAATGCGGAGAAATTACTGTTTGTGCATTTACAATATTCATTGATTTTTGCCATTGAAAAACGTCCAGAAATGATTGAAGCTACTGACTGAATGAAAGGAGCTGGCATCTCACTCTCTTTGAATCTTCTTTATCATGCTAAGAGGAGCAGGAAAAAGCAAAAAATTTCAGAATTGCACCTTGCAATGCGGAGAAATTACTGTTTGTGCATTTACAATATTCATTGATTTTTGCCATTGAAAAACGTCCAGAAATGATTGAAGCTACTGACTGAATGAAAGGAGCTGGCATCTCACTCTCTTTGAATCTTCTTTATCATGCTAAGAGGAGCAGGAAAAATCAAAAAATTTCAGAATTGCACCTTGCAATGCGGAGAAATTACTGTTTGTGCATTTACAATATTCAATGATTTTTGCCTTTGAAAAACATGTTATTCATATACCAGAAATGTTTGAAGCTACTGACTGAATGAAAGGAGCTGGCACCTCACTCTCTTTGAATCTTCTTTATCATGCTAAGAGGAGCGGGAAAAAGCAAAAAATTTCAGAATTGCACCTTGCAATGCGGAGAAATTACTGTTTGTGCATTTACAATATTCATTGATTTTTGCCATTGAAAAACATCCAGAAATGATTGAAGGTACTGACTGAATGAAAGGAGCTGGCATCTCACTCTCTTTGAATCTTCTTTATCATGCTAAGAGGAGCAGGAAAAAGCAAAAAATTTCAGAATTGCACCTTACAATGCGGAGAAATTACTGTTTGTGCATTTACAATATTCATTGATTTTTGCCATTGAAAAACGTCCAGAAATGATTGAAGCTACTGACTGAATGAAAGGAGCTGGCATCTCACTCTCTTTGAATCTTCTTTATCATGCTAAGAGGAGCAGGAAAAAGCCAAAAATTTCAGAATTGCACCTTGCAATGCGGAGAAATTACAGTTTGTGCATTTACAATATTCATTGATTTTTGCCATTGAAAAACATCCAGAAATGATTGAAGCTACTGACTGAATGAAAGGAGCTGGCATCTCACTCTCTTTGAATATTCTTTATCATGCTAAGAGGAGCAGGAAAAAGCAAAAAATTTCAGAATTGCACCTTGCAATGCGGAGAAATTACTGTTTGTGCATTTACAATATTCATTGATTTTTGCCATTGAAAAACATCATGTTATTCATATACCAGAAATGTTTGAAGCTACTGACTGAATGAAAGGAGCTGGCATCTCACTCTCTTTGAATCTTCTTTATCATGCTAAGAGGAGCAGGAAAAAGCAAAAAATTTCAGAATTGCACCTTGCAATGCGGAGAAATTACTGTTTGTGCATTTACAATATTCATTGATTTTTGCCATTGAAAAACGTCCAGAAATGATTGAAGCTACTGACTGAATGAAAGGAGCTGGCATCTCACTCTCTTTGAATCTTCTTTATCATGCGAAGAGGAGCAGGAAAAAGCAAAAAATTTCAGAATTGCTCCTTGCAATGCGGAGAAATTACTGTTTGTGCATTTACAATATTCATTGATTTTTGCCATTGAAAAACGTCCAGAAATGATTGAAGCTACTGACTGAATGAAAGGAGCTGGCATCTCACTCTCTTTGAATCTTCTTTATCATGCTAAGAGGAGCAGGAAAAAGCAAAAAATTTCAGAATTGCACCTTGCAATGCGGAGAAATTACTCTTTGTGCATTTACAATATTCATTGATTTTTGCCATTGAAAAACATCATGTTATTCATATACCAGAAATGTTTGAAGCTACTGACTGAATGATAGGAGCTGGCATCTCACTCTCTTTGAATCTTCTTTATCATGCTAAGAGGAGCAGGAAAAAGCAAAAAATTTCAGAATTGCACCTTGCAATGCGGAGAAATTACTGTTTGTGCATTTACAATATTCATTGATTTTTGCCATTGAAAAACATCATGTTATTCATATACCAGAAATGTTTGAAGCTACTGACTGAATGAAAGGAGCTGGCATCTCACTCTCTTTGAATCTTCTTTATCATGCTAAGAGGAGCAGGAAAAAGCAAAAAATTTCAGAATTGCACCTTGCAATGTGGAGAAATTACTGTTTGTGCATTTACAATATTCATTGATTTTTACCATTGAAAAACGTCCAGAAATGATTGAAGCTACTGACTGAATGAAAGTAGCTGGCATCTCACTCTCTTTGAATCTTCTTTATCATGCTAAGAGGAGCAGGAAAAAGCAAAAAATTTCAGACTTGCACCTTGCAATGCGGAGAAATTACTGTTTGTGCATTTACAATATTCATTGATTTTTGCCATTGAAAAACATCATGTTATTCATATACCAGAAATGTTTGAAGCTACTGACTGAATGAAAGGAGCTGGCATCTCACTCTCTTTGAATCTTCTTTATCATGCTAAGAGGAGCAGGAAAAAGCAAAAAATTTCAGAATTGCACCTTGCAATGCGGAGAAATTACTGTTTGTGCATTTACAATATTCATTGATTTTTGCCATTGAAAAACGTCCAGAAATGATTGAAGCTACTGACTGAATGAAAGGAGCTGGCATCTCACTCTCTTTGAATCTTCTTTATCATGCTAAGAGGAGCAGGAAAAAGCAAAAAAATTTCAGAATTGCACCTTGCAATGCGGAGAAATTACTGTTTGTGCATTTACAATATTCATTGATTTTTGCCATTGAAAAACGTCCAGAAATGATTGAAGCTACTGACTGAATGAAAGGAGCTGGCATCTCACTCTCTTTGAATCTTCTTTATCATGCTAAGAGGAGCAGGAAAAATCAAAAAATTTCAGAATTGCACCTTGCAATGCGGAGAAATTACTGTTTGTGCATTTACAATATTCAATGATTTTTGCCATTGAAAAACATGTTATTCATATACCAGAAATGTTTGAAGCTACTGACTGAATGAAAGGAGCTGGCATCTCACTCTCTTTGAATCTTCTTTATCATGCTAAGAGGAGCAGGAAAAAGCAAAAAATTTCAGAATTGCACCTTGCAATGCGGAGAAATTACTGTTTGTGCATTTACAATATTCATTGATTTTTGCCATTGAAAAACGTCCAGAAATGATTGAAGCTACTGACTGAATGAAAGGAGCTGGCATCTCACTCTCTTTGAATCTTCTTTATCATGCTAAGAGGAGCAGGAAAAAGCCAAAAATTTCAGAATTGCACCTTGCAATGCGGAGAAATTACAGTTTGTGCATTTACAATATTCATTGATTTTTGCCATTGAAAAACATCCAGAAATGATTGAAGCTACTGACTGAATGAAAGGAGCTGGCATCTCACTCTCTTTGAATATTCTTTATCATGCTAAGAGGAGCAGGAAAAAGCAAAAAATTTCAGAATTGCACCTTGCAATGCGGAGAAATTACTGTTTGTGCATTTACAATATTCATTGATTTTTGCCATTGAAAAACATCATGTTATTCATATACCAGAAATGTTTGAAGCTACTGACTGAATGAAAGGAGCTGGCATCTCACTCTCTTTGAATCTTCTTTATCATGCTAAGAGGAGCAGGAAAAAGCAAAAAATTTCAGAATTGCACCTTGCAATGCGGAGAAATTACTGTTTGTGCATTTACAATATTCATTGATTTTTGCCATTGAAAAACATCATGTTATTCATATACCAGAAATGTTTGAAGCTACTGACTGAATGAAAGGAGCTGGCATCTCACTCTCTTTGAATCTTCTTTATCATGCTAAGAGGAGCAGGAAAAAGCAAAAAATTTCAGAATTGCACCTTGCAATGTGGAGAAATTACTGTTTGTGCATTTACAATATTCATTGATTTTTACCATTGAAAAACGTCCAGAAATGATTGAAGCTACTGACTGAATGAAAGTAGCTGGCATCTCACTCTCTTTGAATCTTCTTTATCATGCTAAGAGGAGCAGGAAAAAGCAAAAAATTTCAGAATTGCACCTTGCAATGCAGAGAAATTACTGTTTGTGCATTTACAATATTCATTGATTTTTGCCATTGAAAAACATCATGTTATTCATATACCAGAAATGTTTGAAGCTACTGACTGAATGAAAGGAGCTGGCATCTCACTCTCTTTGAATCTTCTTTATCATGCTAAGAGGAGCAGGAAAAAGCAAAAAATTTCAGAATTGCACCTTGCAATGTGGAGAAATTACTGTTTGTGCATTTACAATATTCATTGATTTTTACCATTGAAAAACGTCCAGAAATGATTGAAGCTACTGACTGAATGAAAGTAGCTGGCATCTCACTCTCTTTGAATCTTCTTTATCATGCTAAGAGGAGCAGGAAAAAGCAAAAAATTTCAGACTTGCACCTTGCAATGCGGAGAAATTACTGTTTGTGCATTTACAATATTCATTGATTTTTGCCATTGAAAAACATCATGTTATTCATATACCAGAAATGTTTGAAGCTACTGACTGAATGAAAGGAGCTGGCATCTCACTCTCTTTGAATCTTCTTTATCATGCTAAGAGGAGCAGGAAAAAGCAAAAAATTTCAGAATTGCACCTTGCAATGCGGAGAAATTACTGTTTGTGCATTTACAATATTCATTGATTTTTGCCATTGAAAAACGTCCAGAAATGATTGAAGCTACTGACTGAATGAAAGGAGCTGGCATCTCACTCTCTTTGAATCTTGTTTATCATGCTAAGAGGAGCAGGAAAAAGCAAAAAATTTCAGAATTGCACCTTGCAATGCGGAGAAGTTACTGTTTGTGCATTTACAATATTCATTGATTTTTGCCATTGAAAAACGTCCAGAAATGATTGAAGCTACTGACTGAATGAAAGGAGCTGGCATCTCACTCTCTTTGAATCTTCTTTATCATGCTAAGAGGAGCAGGAAAAAGCAAAAAATTTCAGAATTGCACCTTGCAATGCGGAGAAATTACTGTTTGTGCATTTACAATATTCATTGATTTTTGCCATTGAAAAACATCATGTTATTCATATACCAGAAATGATTGAAGCTACTGACTGAATGAAAGGAGCTGGCATCTCACTCTCTTTGAATCTTCTTTATCATGCTAAGAGGAGCAGGAAAAAGCAAAAAATTTCAGAATTGCACCTTGCAATGCGGAGAAATTACTGTTTGTGCATTTACAATATTCATTGATTTTTGACATTGAAAAACGTCCAGAAATGATTGAAGCTACTGACTGAATGAAAGGAACTGGCATCTCACTCTCTTTGAATCTTCTTTATCATGCTAAGAGGAGCAGGAAAAAGCAAAAAATTTCAGAATTGCACCTTGCAATGCGGAGAAATTACTGTTTGTGCATTTACAAAATTCATTGATTTTTGCCATTGAAAAACATCATGTTATTCATATACCAGAAATGTTTGAATCTACTGACTGAATGAAAGGAGCTGACATCTCACTCTCTTTGAATCTTCTTTATCATGCTAAGAGGAGCAGGAAAAAGCAAAAAATTTCAGAATTGCACCTTGCAATGCGGAGAAATTACTGTTTGTGCATTTACAATATTCATTGATTTTTGCCATTGAAAAACGTCCAGAAATGATTGAAGCTACTGACTGAATGAAAGGAGCTGGCATCTCACTCTCTTTGAATCTTCTTTATCATGCTAAGAGGAGCAGGAAAAAGCAAAAAATTTCAGAATTGCACCTTGCAATGCGGAGAAATTACTGTTTGTGCATTTACAATATTCATTGATTTTTGCCATTGAAAAACGTAATGAAATGATTGAAGCTACTGACTGAATGAAAGGAGCTGGCATCTCACTCTCTTTGAATCTTCTTTATCATGCTAAGAGGAGCAGGAAAAAGCAAAAAATTTCAGAATTGCACCTTGCAATGCGGAGAAATTACTGTTTGTGCATTTACAATATTCATTGATTTTTGCCATTGAAAAACATCATGTTATTCATATACCAGAAATGATTGAAGCTACTGACTGAATGAAAGGAGCTGGCATCTCACTCTCTTTGAATCTTCTTTATCATGCTAAGAGGAGCAGGAAAAAGCAAAAAATTTCAGAATTGCACCTTGCAATGCGGAGAAATTACTGTTTGTGCATTTACAATATTCATTGATTTTTGCCATTGAAAAACGTCCAGAAATGATTGAAGCTACTGACTGAATGAAAGGAACTGGCATCTCACTCTCTTTGAATCTTCTTTATCATGCTAAGAGGAGCAGGAAAAAGCAAAAAATTTCAGAATTGCACCTTGCAATGCGGAGAAATTACTGTTTGTGCATTTACAAAATTCATTGATTTTTGCCATTGAAAAACATCATGTTATTCATATACCAGAAATGTTTGAAGCTACTGACTGAATGAAAGGAGCTGACATCTCACTCTCTTTGAATCTTCTTTATCATGCTAAGAGGAGCAGGAAAAAGCAAAAAATTTCAGAATTGCACCTTGCAATGCGGAGAAATTACTGTTTGTGCATTTACAATATTCATTGATTTTTGCCATTGAAAAACGTCCAGAAATGATTGAAGCTACTGACTGAATGAAAGGAGCTGGCATCTCACTCTCTTTGAATCTTCTTTATCATGCTAAGAGGAGCAGGAAAAAGCAAAAAATTTCAGAATTGCACCTTGCAATGCGGAGAAATTACTGTTTGTGCATTTACAATATTCATTGATTTTTGCCATTGAAAAACATCATGTTATTCATATACCAGAAATGATTGAAGCTACTGACTGAATGAAAGGAGCTGGCATCTCACTCTCTTTGAATCTTCTTTATCATGCTAAGAGGAGCAGGAAAAAGCAAAAAATTTCAGAATTGCACCTTGCAATGTGGAGAAATTACTGTTTGTGCATTTACAATATTCATTGATTTTTACCATTGAAAAACGTCCAGAAATGATTGAAGCTACTGACTGAATGAAAGTAGCTGGCATCTCACTCTCTTTGAATCTTCTTTATCATGCTAAGAGGAGCAGGAAAAAGCAAAAAATTTCAGACTTGCACCTTGCAATGCGGAGAAATTACTGTTTGTGCATTTACAATATTCATTGATTTTTGCCATTGAAAAACATCATGTTATTCATATACCAGAAATGTTTGAAGCTACTGACTGAATGAAAGGAGCTGGCATCTCACTCTCTTTGAATCTTCTTTATCATGCTAAGAGGAGCAGGAAAAAGCAAAAAATTTCAGAATTGCACCTTGCAATGCGGAGAAATTACTGTTTGTGCATTTACAATATTCATTGATTTTTGCCATTGAAAAACGTCCAGAAATGATTGAAGCTACTGACTGAATGAAAGGAGCTGGCATCTCACTCTCTTTGAATCTTGTTTATCATGCTAAGAGGAGCAGGAAAAAGCAAAAAATTTCAGAATTGCACCTTGCAATGCGGAGAAATTACTGTTTGTGCATTTACAATATTCATTGATTTTTGCCATTGAAAAACGTCCAGAAATGATTGAAGCTACTGACTGAATGAAAGGAGCTGGCATCTCACTCTCTTTGAATCTTCTTTATCATGCTAAGAGGAGCAGGAAAAAGCAAAAAAATTCAGAATTGCACCTTGCAATGCGGAGAAATTACTGTTTGTGCATTTACAATATTCATTGATTTTTGCCATTGAAAAACATCATGTTATTCATATACCAGAAATGATTGAAGCTACTGACTGAATGAAAGGAGCTGGCATCTCACTCTCTTTGAATCTTCTTTATCATGCTAAGAGGAGCAGGAAAAAGCAAAAAATTTCAGAATTGCACCTTGCAATGCGGAGAAATTACTGTTTGTGCATTTACAATATTCATTGATTTTTGCCATTGAAAAACGTCCAGAAATGATTGAAGCTACTGACTGAATGAAAGGAACTGGCATCTCACTCTCTTTGAATCTTCTTTATCATGCTAAGAGGAGCAGGAAAAAGCAAAAAATTTCAGAATTGCACCTTGCAATGCGGAGAAATTACTGTTTGTGCATTTACAAAATTCATTGATTTTTGCCATTGAAAAACATCATGTTATTCATATACCAGAAATGTTTGACGCTACTGACTGAATGAAAGGAGCTGACATCTCACTCTCTTTGAATCTTCTTTATCATGCTAAGAGGAGCAGGAAAAAGCAAAAAATTTCAGAATTGCACCTTGCAATGCGGAGAAATTACTGTTTGTGCATTTACAATATTCATTGATTTTTGCCATTGAAAAACGTCCAGAAATGATTGAAGCTACTGACTGAATGAAAGGAGCTGGCATCTCACTCTCTTTGAATCTTCTTTATCATGCTAAGAGGAGCAGGAAAAAGCAAAAAATTTCAGAATTGCACCTTGCAATGCGGAGAAATTACTGTTTGTGCATTTACAATATTCATTGATTTTTGCCATTGAAAAACATCATGTTATTCATATACCAGAAATGTTTGAAGCTACTGACTGAATGAAAGGAGCTGGCATCTCACTCTCTTTGAATCTTCTTTATCATGCTAAGAGGAGCAGGAAAAAGCAAAAAATTTCAGAATTGCACCTTGCAATGCGGAGAAATTACTGTTTGTGCATTTACAATATTCATTGATTTTTGCCATTGAAAAACGTCCAGAAATGATTGAAGCTACTGACTGAATGAAAGGAGCTGGCATCTCACTCTCTTTGAATCTTCTTTATCATGCTAAGAGGAGCAGGAAAAAGCAAAAAATTTCAGAATTGCACCTTGCAATGCGGAGAAATTACTGTTTGTGCATTTACAATATTCATTGATTTTTGACATTGAAAAACGTCCAGAAATGATTGAAGCTACTGACTGAATGAAAGGAGCTGGCATCTCACTCTCTTTGAATCTTCTTTATCATGCTAAGAGGAGCAGGAAAAAGCAAAAAATTTCAGAATTGCAACTTGCAATGCGGAGAAATTACTGTTTGTGCATTTACAATATTCATTGATTTTTGCCATTGAAAAACATCATGTTATTCATATACCAGAAATGATTGAAGCTACTGACTGAATGAAAGGAGCTGGCATCTCACTCTCTTTGAATCTTCTTTATCATGCTAAGAGGAGCAGGAAAAAGCAAAAAATTTCAGAATTGCACCTTGCAATGCGGAGAAATTACTGTTTGTGCATTTACAATATTCATTGATTTTTGCCATTGAAAAACGTCCAGAAATGATTGAAGCTACTGACTGAATGAAAGGAGCTGGCATCTCACTCTCTTTGAATCTTCTTTATCATGCTAAGAGGAGCAGGAAAAAGCAAAAAATTTCAGAATTGCACCTTGCAATGCGGAGAAATTACTGTTTGTGCTTTTACAATATTCATTGATTTTTGACATTGAAAAACATCATATTATTCATATACCAGAAATGTTTGAAGCTACTGACTGAATGAAAGGAGCTGGCATCTCACTCTCTTTGAATCTTCTTTATCATGCTAAGAGGAGCAGGAAAAAGCAAAAAATTTCAGAATTGCACCTTGCAATGCGGAGAAATTACTGTTTGTGCATTTACAATATTCATTGATTTTTGCCATTGAAAAACGTCCAGAAATGATTGAAGCTACTGACTGAATGAAAGGAGCTGGCATCTCACTCTCTTTGAATCTTCTTTATCATGCTAAGAGGAGCAGGAAAAAGCAAAAAATTTCAGAATTGCACCTTGCAATGCGGAGAAATTACTGTTTGTGCATTTACAATATTCATTGATTTTTGCCATTGAAAAACGTCCAGAAATGATTGAAGCTACTGACTGAATGAAAGGAGCTGGCATCTCACTCTCTTTGAATCTTCTTTATCATGCTAAGAGGAGCAGGAAAAAGCAAAAAATTTCAGAATTGCACCTTGCAATGCGGAGAAATTACTGTTTGTGCATTTACAATATTCATTGATTTTTGCCATTGAAAAACATCATGTTATTCATATACCAGAAATGATTGAAGCTACTGACTGAATGAAAGGAGCTGGCATCTTACTCTCTTTGAATCTTCTTTGTCATGCTAAGAGGAGCAGGAAAAAGCAAAAAATTTCAGAATTGCACCTTGCAATGCGGAGAAATTACTGTTTGTGCATTTACAATATTCATTGATTTTTGCCATTGAAAAACGTCCAGAAATGATTGAAGCTACTGACTGAATGAAAGGAGCTGGCATCTCACTCTCTTTGAATCTTCTTTATCATGCTAAGAGGAGCAGGAAAAAGCAAAAAATTTCAGAATTGCACCTTGCAATGCGGAGAAATTACTGTTTGTGCATTTACAATATTCATTGATTTTTGCCATTGAAAAACGTCCAGAAATGATTGAAGCTACTGACTGAATGAAAGGAGCTGGCATCTCACTCTCTTTGAATCTTCTTTATCATGCTAAGAGGAGCAGGAAAAAGCAAAAAATTTCAGAATTGCACCTTGCAATGCGGAGAAATTACTGTTTGTGCATTTACAATATTCATTGATTTTTGCCATTGAAAAACATCATGTTATTCATATACCAGAAATGTTTGTAGCTACTGACTGAATGAAAGGAGCTGGCATCTCACTCTCTTTGAATCTTCTTTATCATGCTAAGAGGAGCAGGAAAAAGCAAAAAATTTCAGAATTGCACCTTGCAATGCGGAGAAATTACTGTTTGTGCATTTACAATATTCATTGATTTTTGCCATTGAAAAACGTCCAGAAATGATTGAAGCTACTGACTGAATGAAAGGAGCTGGCATCTCACTCTCTTTGAATCTTCTTTATCATGCTAAGAGGAGCAGGAAAAAGCAAAAAATTTCAGAATTGCACCTTGCAATGCAGAGAAATTACTGTTTGTGCATTTACAATATTCATTGATTTTTGCCATTGAAAAACGTCCAGAAATGATTGAAGCTACTGACTGAATGAAAGGAGCTGGCATCTCACTCTCTTTGAATCTTCTTTATCATGCTAAGAGGAGCAGGAAAAAGCAAAAAATTTCAGAATTGCACCTTGCAATGCGGAGAAATTACTCTTTGTGCATTTACAATATTCATTGATTTTTGCCATTGAAAAACATCATGTTATTCATATACCAGAAATGTTTGAAGCTACTGACTGAATGAAAGGAGCTGGCATCTCACTCTCTTTGAATCTTCTTTATCATGCTAAGAGGAGCAGGAAAAAGCAAAAAATTTCAGAATTGCACCTTGCAATGCGGAGAAATTACTGTTTGTGCATTTACAATATTCATTGATTTTTGCCATTGAAAAACGTCCAGAAATGATTGAAGCTACTGAATGAATGAAAGGAGCTGGCATCTCACTCTCTTTGAATCTTCTTTATCATGCTAAGAGGAGCAGGAAAAAGCAAAAAATTTCAGAATTGCACCTTGCAATGCGGAGAAATTACTGTTTGTGCATTTACAATATTCATTGATTTTTGCCATTGAAAAACATCATGTTATTCATATACCAGAAATGTTTGTAGCTACTGACTGAATGAAAGGAGCTGGCATCTCACTCTCTTTGAATCTTCTTTATCATGCTAAGAGGAGCAGGAAAAAGCAAAAAATTTCAGAATTGCACCTTGCAATGCGGAGAAATTACTGTTTGTGCATTTACAATATTCATTGATTTTTGCCATTGAAAAACGTCCAGAAATGATTGAAGCTACTGACTGAATGAAAGGAGCTGGCATCTCACTCTCTTTGAATCTTCTTTATCATGCTAAGAGGGGCAGTAAAAAGCAAAAAATTTCAGAATTGCACCTTGCAATGCGGAGAAATTACTGTTTGTGCATTTACAATATTCATTGATTTTTGCCATTGAAAAACGTCCAGAAATGATTGAAGCTACTGACTGAATGAAAGGAGCTGGCATCTCACTCTCTTTGAATCTTCTTTATCATGCTAAGAGGAGCAGGAAAAAGCAAAAAATTTCAGAATTGCACCTTGCAATGCGGAGAAATTACTCTTTGTGCATTTACAATATTCATTGATTTTTGCCATTGAAAAACATCATGTTATTCATATACCAGAAATGTTTGAAGCTACTGACTGAATGAAAGGAGCTGGCATCTCACTCTCTTTGAATCTTCTTTATCATGCTAAGAGGAGCAGGAAAAAGCAAAAAATTTCAGAATTGCACCTTGCAATGCGGAGAAATTACTGTTTGTGCATTTACAATATTCATTGATTTTTGCCATTGAAAAACATCATGTTATTCATATACCAGAAATGTTTGAAGCTACTGACTGAATGAAAGGAGCTGACATCTCACTCTCTTTGAATCTTCTTTATCATGCTAAGAGGAGCAGGAAAAAGCAAAAAATTTCAGAATTGCACCTTGCAATGCGGAGAAATTACTGTTTGTGCATTTACAATATTCATTGATTTTTGCCATTGAAAAACGTCCAGAAATGATTGAAGCTACTGACTGAATGAAAGGAGCTGGCATCTCACTCTCTTTGAATCTTCTTTATCATGCTAAGAGGAGCAGGAAAAAGCAAAAAATTTCAGAATTGCACCTTGCAATGCGGAGAAATTACTCTTTGTGCATTTACAATATTCATTGATTTTTGCCATTGAAAAACATCATGTTATTCATATACCAGAAATGTTTGAAGCTACTGACTGAATGAAAGGAGCTGGCATCTCACTCTCTTTGAATCTTCTTTATCATGCTAAGAGGAGCAGGAAAAAGCAAAAAATTTCAGAATTGCACCTTGCAATGCGGAGAAATTACTGTTTGTGCATTTACAATATTCATTGATTTTTGCCATTGAAAAACATCATGTTATTCATATACCAGAAATGTTTGAAGCTACTGACTGAATGAAAGGAGCTGGCATCTCACTCTCTTTGAATCTTCTTTATCATGCTAAGAGGAGCAGGAAAAAGCAAAAAATTTCAGAATTGCACCTTGCAATGTGGAGAAATTACTGTTTGTGCATTTACAATATTCATTGATTTTTACCATTGAAAAACGTCCAGAAATGATTGAAGCTACTGACTGAATGAAAGTAGCTGGCATCTCACTCTCTTTGAATCTTCTTTATCATGCTAAGAGGAGCAGGAAAAAGCAAAAAATTTCAGGCTTGCACCTTGCAATGCGGAGAAATTACTGTTTGTGCATTTACAATATTCATTGATTTTTGCCATAGAAAAACATCATGTTATTCATATACCAGAAATGTTTGAAGCTACTGACTGAATGAAAGGAGCTGGCATCTCACTCTCTTTGAATCTTCTTTATCATGCTAAGAGGAGCAGGAAAAAGCAAAAAATTTCAGAATTGCACCTTGCAATGCGGAGAAATTACTGTTTGTGCATTTACAATATTCATTGATTTTTGCCATTGAAAAACGTCCAGAAATGATTGAAGCTACTGACTGAATGAAAGGAGCTGGCATCTCACTCTCTTTGAATCTTCTTTATCATGCTAAGAGGAGCAGGAAAAAGCAAAAAATTTCAGAATTGCACCTTGCAATGCGGAGAAATTACTGTTTGTGCATTTACAATATTCATTGATTTTTGCCATTGAAAAACGTCCAGAAATGATTGAAGCTACTGACTGAATGAAAGGAGCTGGCATCTCACTCTCTTTGAATCTTCTTTATCATGCTAAGAGGAGCAGGAAAAATCAAAAAATTTCAGAATTGCACCTTGCAATGCGGAGAAATTACTGTTTGTGCATTTACAATATTCAATGATTTTTGCCTTTGAAAAACATGTTATTCATATACCAGAAATGTTTGAAGCTACTGACTGAATGAAAGGAGCTGGCACCTCACTCTCTTTGAATCTTCTTTATCATGCTAAGAGGAGCGGGAAAAAGCAAAAAATTTCAGAATTGCACCTTGCAATGCGGAGAAATTACTGTTTGTGCATTTACAATATTCATTGATTTTTGCCATTGAAAAACATCCAGAAATGATTGAAGGTACTGACTGAATGAAAGGAGCTGGCATCTCACTCTCTTTGAATCTTCTTTATCATGCTAAGAGGAGCAGGAAAAAGCAAAAAATTTCAGAATTGCACCTTACAATGCGGAGAAATTACTGTTTGTGCATTTACAATATTCATTGATTTTTGCCATTGAAAAACGTCCAGAAATGATTGAAGCTACTGACTGAATGAAAGGAGCTGGCATCTCACTCTCTTTGAATCTTCTTTATCATGCTAAGAGGAGCAGGAAAAAGCCAAAAATTTCAGAATTGCACCTTGCAATGCGGAGAAATTACAGTTTGTGCATTTACAATATTCATTGATTTTTGCCATTGAAAAACATCCAGAAATGATTGAAGCTACTGACTGAATGAAAGGAGCTGGCATCTCACTCTCTTTGAATATTCTTTATCATGCTAAGAGGAGCAGGAAAAAGCAAAAAATTTCAGAATTGCACCTTGCAATGCGGAGAAATTACTGTTTGTGCATTTACAATATTCATTGATTTTTGCCATTGAAAAACATCATGTTATTCATATACCAGAAATGTTTGAAGCTACTGACTGAATGAAAGGAGCTGGCATCTCACTCTCTTTGAATCTTCTTTATCATGCTAAGAGGAGCAGGAAAAAGCAAAAAATTTCAGAATTGCACCTTGCAATGCGGAGAAATTACTGTTTGTGCATTTACAATATTCATTGATTTTTGCCATTGAAAAACGTCCAGAAATGATTGAAGCTACTGACTGAATGAAAGGAGCTGGCATCTCACTCTCTTTGAATCTTCTTTATCATGCGAAGAGGAGCAGGAAAAAGCAAAAAATTTCAGAATTGCTCCTTGCAATGCGGAGAAATTACTGTTTGTGCATTTACAATATTCATTGATTTTTGCCATTGAAAAACGTCCAGAAATGATTGAAGCTACTGACTGAATGAAAGGAGCTGGCATCTCACTCTCTTTGAATCTTCTTTATCATGCTAAGAGGAGCAGGAAAAAGCAAAAAATTTCAGAATTGCACCTTGCAATGCGGAGAAATTACTCTTTGTGCATTTACAATATTCATTGATTTTTGCCATTGAAAAACATCATGTTATTCATATACCAGAAATGTTTGAAGCTACTGACTGAATGATAGGAGCTGGCATCTCACTCTCTTTGAATCTTCTTTATCATGCTAAGAGGAGCAGGAAAAAGCAAAAAATTTCAGAATTGCACCTTGCAATGCGGAGAAATTACTGTTTGTGCATTTACAATATTCATTGATTTTTGCCATTGAAAAACATCATGTTATTCATATACCAGAAATGTTTGAAGCTACTGACTGAATGAAAGGAGCTGGCATCTCACTCTCTTTGAATCTTCTTTATCATGCTAAGAGGAGCAGGAAAAAGCAAAAAATTTCAGAATTGCACCTTGCAATGTGGAGAAATTACTGTTTGTGCATTTACAATATTCATTGATTTTTACCATTGAAAAACGTCCAGAAATGATTGAAGCTACTGACTGAATGAAAGTAGCTGGCATCTCACTCTCTTTGAATCTTCTTTATCATGCTAAGAGGAGCAGGAAAAAGCAAAAAATTTCAGACTTGCACCTTGCAATGCGGAGAAATTACTGTTTGTGCATTTACAATATTCATTGATTTTTGCCATTGAAAAACATCATGTTATTCATATACCAGAAATGTTTGAAGCTACTGACTGAATGAAAGGAGCTGGCATCTCACTCTCTTTGAATCTTCTTTATCATGCTAAGAGGAGCAGGAAAAAGCAAAAAATTTCAGAATTGCACCTTGCAATGCGGAGAAATTACTGTTTGTGCATTTACAATATTCATTGATTTTTGCCATTGAAAAACGTCCAGAAATGATTGAAGCTACTGACTGAATGAAAGGAGCTGGCATCTCACTCTCTTTGAATCTTCTTTATCATGCTAAGAGGAGCAGGAAAAAGCAAAAAAATTTCAGAATTGCACCTTGCAATGCGGAGAAATTACTGTTTGTGCATTTACAATATTCATTGATTTTTGCCATTGAAAAACGTCCAGAAATGATTGAAGCTACTGACTGAATGAAAGGAGCTGGCATCTCACTCTCTTTGAATCTTCTTTATCATGCTAAGAGGAGCAGGAAAAATCAAAAAATTTCAGAATTGCACCTTGCAATGCGGAGAAATTACTGTTTGTGCATTTACAATATTCAATGATTTTTGCCATTGAAAAACATGTTATTCATATACCAGAAATGTTTGAAGCTACTGACTGAATGAAAGGAGCTGGCATCTCACTCTCTTTGAATCTTCTTTATCATGCTAAGAGGAGCAGGAAAAAGCAAAAAATTTCAGAATTGCACCTTGCAATGCGGAGAAATTACTGTTTGTGCATTTACAATATTCATTGATTTTTGCCATTGAAAAACGTCCAGAAATGATTGAAGCTACTGACTGAATGAAAGGAGCTGGCATCTCACTCTCTTTGAATCTTCTTTATCATGCTAAGAGGAGCAGGAAAAAGCCAAAAATTTCAGAATTGCACCTTGCAATGCGGAGAAATTACAGTTTGTGCATTTACAATATTCATTGATTTTTGCCATTGAAAAACATCCAGAAATGATTGAAGCTACTGACTGAATGAAAGGAGCTGGCATCTCACTCTCTTTGAATATTCTTTATCATGCTAAGAGGAGCAGGAAAAAGCAAAAAATTTCAGAATTGCACCTTGCAATGCGGAGAAATTACTGTTTGTGCATTTACAATATTCATTGATTTTTGCCATTGAAAAACATCATGTTATTCATATACCAGAAATGTTTGAAGCTACTGACTGAATGAAAGGAGCTGGCATCTCACTCTCTTTGAATCTTCTTTATCATGCTAAGAGGAGCAGGAAAAAGCAAAAAATTTCAGAATTGCACCTTGCAATGCGGAGAAATTACTGTTTGTGCATTTACAATATTCATTGATTTTTGCCATTGAAAAACATCATGTTATTCATATACCAGAAATGTTTGAAGCTACTGACTGAATGAAAGGAGCTGGCATCTCACTCTCTTTGAATCTTCTTTATCATGCTAAGAGGAGCAGGAAAAAGCAAAAAATTTCAGAATTGCACCTTGCAATGTGGAGAAATTACTGTTTGTGCATTTACAATATTCATTGATTTTTACCATTGAAAAACGTCCAGAAATGATTGAAGCTACTGACTGAATGAAAGTAGCTGGCATCTCACTCTCTTTGAATCTTCTTTATCATGCTAAGAGGAGCAGGAAAAAGCAAAAAATTTCAGAATTGCACCTTGCAATGCAGAGAAATTACTGTTTGTGCATTTACAATATTCATTGATTTTTGCCATTGAAAAACATCATGTTATTCATATACCAGAAATGTTTGAAGCTACTGACTGAATGAAAGGAGCTGGCATCTCACTCTCTTTGAATCTTCTTTATCATGCTAAGAGGAGCAGGAAAAAGCAAAAAATTTCAGAATTGCACCTTGCAATGTGGAGAAATTACTGTTTGTGCATTTACAATATTCATTGATTTTTACCATTGAAAAACGTCCAGAAATGATTGAAGCTACTGACTGAATGAAAGTAGCTGGCATCTCACTCTCTTTGAATCTTCTTTATCATGCTAAGAGGAGCAGGAAAAAGCAAAAAATTTCAGACTTGCACCTTGCAATGCGGAGAAATTACTGTTTGTGCATTTACAATATTCATTGATTTTTGCCATTGAAAAACATCATGTTATTCATATACCAGAAATGTTTGAAGCTACTGACTGAATGAAAGGAGCTGGCATCTCACTCTCTTTGAATCTTCTTTATCATGCTAAGAGGAGCAGGAAAAAGCAAAAAATTTCAGAATTGCACCTTGCAATGCGGAGAAATTACTGTTTGTGCATTTACAATATTCATTGATTTTTGCCATTGAAAAACGTCCAGAAATGATTGAAGCTACTGACTGAATGAAAGGAGCTGGCATCTCACTCTCTTTGAATCTTGTTTATCATGCTAAGAGGAGCAGGAAAAAGCAAAAAATTTCAGAATTGCACCTTGCAATGCGGAGAAATTACTGTTTGTGCATTTACAATATTCATTGATTTTTGCCATTGAAAAACGTCCAGAAATGATTGAAGCTACTGACTGAATGAAAGGAGCTGGCATCTCACTCTCTTTGAATCTTCTTTATCATGCTAAGAGGAGCAGGAAAAAGCAAAAAATTTCAGAATTGCACCTTGCAATGCGGAGAAATTACTGTTTGTGCATTTACAATATTCATTGATTTTTGCCATTGAAAAACATCATGTTATTCATATACCAGAAATGATTGAAGCTACTGACTGAATGAAAGGAGCTGGCATCTCACTCTCTTTGAATCTTCTTTATCATGCTAAGAGGAGCAGGAAAAAGCAAAAAATTTCAGAATTGCACCTTGCAATGCGGAGAAATTACTGTTTGTGCATTTACAATATTCATTGATTTTTGACATTGAAAAACGTCCAGAAATGATTGAAGCTACTGACTGAATGAAAGGAACTGGCATCTCACTCTCTTTGAATCTTCTTTATCATGCTAAGAGGAGCAGGAAAAAGCAAAAAATTTCAGAATTGCACCTTGCAATGCGGAGAAATTACTGTTTGTGCATTTACAAAATTCATTGATTTTTGCCATTGAAAAACATCATGTTATTCATATACCAGAAATGTTTGAATCTACTGACTGAATGAAAGGAGCTGACATCTCACTCTCTTTGAATCTTCTTTATCATGCTAAGAGGAGCAGGAAAAAGCAAAAAATTTCAGAATTGCACCTTGCAATGCGGAGAAATTACTGTTTGTGCATTTACAATATTCATTGATTTTTGCCATTGAAAAACGTCCAGAAATGATTGAAGCTACTGACTGAATGAAAGGAGCTGGCATCTCACTCTCTTTGAATCTTCTTTATCATGCTAAGAGGAGCAGGAAAAAGCAAAAAATTTCAGAATTGCACCTTGCAATGCGGAGAAATTACTGTTTGTGCATTTACAATATTCATTGATTTTTGCCATTGAAAAACGTAATGAAATGATTGAAGCTACTGACTGAATGAAAGGAGCTGGCATCTCACTCTCTTTGAATCTTCTTTATCATGCTAAGAGGAGCAGGAAAAAGCAAAAAATTTCAGAATTGCACCTTGCAATGCGGAGAAATTACTGTTTGTGCATTTACAATATTCATTGATTTTTGCCATTGAAAAACATCATGTTATTCATATACCAGAAATGATTGAAGCTACTGACTGAATGAAAGGAGCTGGCATCTCACTCTCTTTGAATCTTCTTTATCATGCTAAGAGGAGCAGGAAAAAGCAAAAAATTTCAGAATTGCACCTTGCAATGCGGAGAAATTACTGTTTGTGCATTTACAATATTCATTGATTTTTGCCATTGAAAAACGTCCAGAAATGATTGAAGCTACTGACTGAATGAAAGGAACTGGCATCTCACTCTCTTTGAATCTTCTTTATCATGCTAAGAGGAGCAGGAAAAAGCAAAAAATTTCAGAATTGCACCTTGCAATGCGGAGAAATTACTGTTTGTGCATTTACAAAATTCATTGATTTTTGCCATTGAAAAACATCATGTTATTCATATACCAGAAATGTTTGAAGCTACTGACTGAATGAAAGGAGCTGACATCTCACTCTCTTTGAATCTTCTTTATCATGCTAAGAGGAGCAGGAAAAAGCAAAAAATTTCAGAATTGCACCTTGCAATGCGGAGAAATTACTGTTTGTGCATTTACAATATTCATTGATTTTTGCCATTGAAAAACGTCCAGAAATGATTGAAGCTACTGACTGAATGAAAGGAGCTGGCATCTCACTCTCTTTGAATCTTCTTTATCATGCTAAGAGGAGCAGGAAAAAGCAAAAAATTTCAGAATTGCACCTTGCAATGCGGAGAAATTACTGTTTGTGCATTTACAATATTCATTGATTTTTGCCATTGAAAAACATCATGTTATTCATATACCAGAAATGATTGAAGCTACTGACTGAATGAAAGGAGCTGGCATCTCACTCTCTTTGAATCTTCTTTATCATGCTAAGAGGAGCAGGAAAAAGCAAAAAATTTCAGAATTGCACCTTGCAATGTGGAGAAATTACTGTTTGTGCATTTACAATATTCATTGATTTTTACCATTGAAAAACGTCCAGAAATGATTGAAGCTACTGACTGAATGAAAGTAGCTGGCATCTCACTCTCTTTGAATCTTCTTTATCATGCTAAGAGGAGCAGGAAAAAGCAAAAAATTTCAGACTTGCACCTTGCAATGCGGAGAAATTACTGTTTGTGCATTTACAATATTCATTGATTTTTGCCATTGAAAAACATCATGTTATTCATATACCAGAAATGTTTGAAGCTACTGACTGAATGAAAGGAGCTGGCATCTCACTCTCTTTGAATCTTCTTTATCATGCTAAGAGGAGCAGGAAAAAGCAAAAAATTTCAGAATTGCACCTTGCAATGCGGAGAAATTACTGTTTGTGCATTTACAATATTCATTGATTTTTGCCATTGAAAAACGTCCAGAAATGATTGAAGCTACTGACTGAATGAAAGGAGCTGGCATCTCACTCTCTTTGAATCTTGTTTATCATGCTAAGAGGAGCAGGAAAAAGCAAAAAATTTCAGAATTGCACCTTGCAATGCGGAGAAATTACTGTTTGTGCATTTACAATATTCATTGATTTTTGCCATTGAAAAACGTCCAGAAATGATTGAAGCTACTGACTGAATGAAAGGAGCTGGCATCTCACTCTCTTTGAATCTTCTTTATCATGCTAAGAGGAGCAGGAAAAAGCAAAAAAATTCAGAATTGCACCTTGCAATGCGGAGAAATTACTGTTTGTGCATTTACAATATTCATTGATTTTTGCCATTGAAAAACATCATGTTATTCATATACCAGAAATGATTGAAGCTACTGACTGAATGAAAGGAGCTGGCATCTCACTCTCTTTGAATCTTCTTTATCATGCTAAGAGGAGCAGGAAAAAGCAAAAAATTTCAGAATTGCACCTTGCAATGCGGAGAAATTACTGTTTGTGCATTTACAATATTCATTGATTTTTGCCATTGAAAAACGTCCAGAAATGATTGAAGCTACTGACTGAATGAAAGGAACTGGCATCTCACTCTCTTTGAATCTTCTTTATCATGCTAAGAGGAGCAGGAAAAAGCAAAAAATTTCAGAATTGCACCTTGCAATGCGGAGAAATTACTGTTTGTGCATTTACAAAATTCATTGATTTTTGCCATTGAAAAACATCATGTTATTCATATACCAGAAATGTTTGACGCTACTGACTGAATGAAAGGAGCTGACATCTCACTCTCTTTGAATCTTCTTTATCATGCTAAGAGGAGCAGGAAAAAGCAAAAAATTTCAGAATTGCACCTTGCAATGCGGAGAAATTACTGTTTGTGCATTTACAATATTCATTGATTTTTGCCATTGAAAAACGTCCAGAAATGATTGAAGCTACTGACTGAATGAAAGGAGCTGGCATCTCACTCTCTTTGAATCTTCTTTATCATGCTAAGAGGAGCAGGAAAAAGCAAAAAATTTCAGAATTGCACCTTGCAATGCGGAGAAATTACTGTTTGTGCATTTACAATATTCATTGATTTTTGCCATTGAAAAACATCATGTTATTCATATACCAGAAATGTTTGAAGCTACTGACTGAATGAAAGGAGCTGGCATCTCACTCTCTTTGAATCTTCTTTATCATGCTAAGAGGAGCAGGAAAAAGCAAAAAATTTCAGAATTGCACCTTGCAATGCGGAGAAATTACTGTTTGTGCATTTACAATATTCATTGATTTTTGCCATTGAAAAACGTCCAGAAATGATTGAAGCTACTGACTGAATGAAAGGAGCTGGCATCTCACTCTCTTTGAATCTTCTTTATCATGCTAAGAGGAGCAGGAAAAAGCAAAAAATTTCAGAATTGCACCTTGCAATGCGGAGAAATTACTGTTTGTGCATTTACAATATTCATTGATTTTTGACATTGAAAAACGTCCAGAAATGATTGAAGCTACTGACTGAATGAAAGGAGCTGGCATCTCACTCTCTTTGAATCTTCTTTATCATGCTAAGAGGAGCAGGAAAAAGCAAAAAATTTCAGAATTGCAACTTGCAATGCGGAGAAATTACTGTTTGTGCATTTACAATATTCATTGATTTTTGCCATTGAAAAACATCATGTTATTCATATACCAGAAATGATTGAAGCTACTGACTGAATGAAAGGAGCTGGCATCTCACTCTCTTTGAATCTTCTTTATCATGCTAAGAGGAGCAGGAAAAAGCAAAAAATTTCAGAATTGCACCTTGCAATGCGGAGAAATTACTGTTTGTGCATTTACAATATTCATTGATTTTTGCCATTGAAAAACGTCCAGAAATGATTGAAGCTACTGACTGAATGAAAGGAGCTGGCATCTCACTCTCTTTGAATCTTCTTTATCATGCTAAGAGGAGCAGGAAAAAGCAAAAAATTTCAGAATTGCACCTTGCAATGCGGAGAAATTACTGTTTGTGCTTTTACAATATTCATTGATTTTTGACATTGAAAAACATCATATTATTCATATACCAGAAATGTTTGAAGCTACTGACTGAATGAAAGGAGCTGGCATCTCACTCTCTTTGAATCTTCTTTATCATGCTAAGAGGAGCAGGAAAAAGCAAAAAATTTCAGAATTGCACCTTGCAATGCGGAGAAATTACTGTTTGTGCATTTACAATATTCATTGATTTTTGCCATTGAAAAACGTCCAGAAATGATTGAAGCTACTGACTGAATGAAAGGAGCTGGCATCTCACTCTCTTTGAATCTTCTTTATCATGCTAAGAGGAGCAGGAAAAAGCAAAAAATTTCAGAATTGCACCTTGCAATGCGGAGAAATTACTGTTTGTGCATTTACAATATTCATTGATTTTTGCCATTGAAAAACGTCCAGAAATGATTGAAGCTACTGACTGAATGAAAGGAGCTGGCATCTCACTCTCTTTGAATCTTCTTTATCATGCTAAGAGGAGCAGGAAAAAGCAAAAAATTTCAGAATTGCACCTTGCAATGCGGAGAAATTACTGTTTGTGCATTTACAATATTCATTGATTTTTGCCATTGAAAAACATCATGTTATTCATATACCAGAAATGATTGAAGCTACTGACTGAATGAAAGGAGCTGGCATCTTACTCTCTTTGAATCTTCTTTGTCATGCTAAGAGGAGCAGGAAAAAGCAAAAAATTTCAGAATTGCACCTTGCAATGCGGAGAAATTACTGTTTGTGCATTTACAATATTCATTGATTTTTGCCATTGAAAAACGTCCAGAAATGATTGAAGCTACTGACTGAATGAAAGGAGCTGGCATCTCACTCTCTTTGAATCTTCTTTATCATGCTAAGAGGAGCAGGAAAAAGCAAAAAATTTCAGAATTGCACCTTGCAATGCGGAGAAATTACTGTTTGTGCATTTACAATATTCATTGATTTTTGCCATTGAAAAACGTCCAGAAATGATTGAAGCTACTGACTGAATGAAAGGAGCTGGCATCTCACTCTCTTTGAATCTTCTTTATCATGCTAAGAGGAGCAGGAAAAAGCAAAAAATTTCAGAATTGCACCTTGCAATGCGGAGAAATTACTGTTTGTGCATTTACAATATTCATTGATTTTTGCCATTGAAAAACATCATGTTATTCATATACCAGAAATGTTTGTAGCTACTGACTGAATGAAAGGAGCTGGCATCTCACTCTCTTTGAATCTTCTTTATCATGCTAAGAGGAGCAGGAAAAAGCAAAAAATTTCAGAATTGCACCTTGCAATGCGGAGAAATTACTGTTTGTGCATTTACAATATTCATTGATTTTTGCCATTGAAAAACGTCCAGAAATGATTGAAGCTACTGACTGAATGAAAGGAGCTGGCATCTCACTCTCTTTGAATCTTCTTTATCATGCTAAGAGGAGCAGGAAAAAGCAAAAAATTTCAGAATTGCACCTTGCAATGCAGAGAAATTACTGTTTGTGCATTTACAATATTCATTGATTTTTGCCATTGAAAAACGTCCAGAAATGATTGAAGCTACTGACTGAATGAAAGGAGCTGGCATCTCACTCTCTTTGAATCTTCTTTATCATGCTAAGAGGAGCAGGAAAAAGCAAAAAATTTCAGAATTGCACCTTGCAATGCGGAGAAATTACTCTTTGTGCATTTACAATATTCATTGATTTTTGCCATTGAAAAACATCATGTTATTCATATACCAGAAATGTTTGAAGCTACTGACTGAATGAAAGGAGCTGGCATCTCACTCTCTTTGAATCTTCTTTATCATGCTAAGAGGAGCAGGAAAAAGCAAAAAATTTCAGAATTGCACCTTGCAATGCGGAGAAATTACTGTTTGTGCATTTACAATATTCATTGATTTTTGCCATTGAAAAACGTCCAGAAATGATTGAAGCTACTGAATGAATGAAAGGAGCTGGCATCTCACTCTCTTTGAATCTTCTTTATCATGCTAAGAGGAGCAGGAAAAAGCAAAAAATTTCAGAATTGCACCTTGCAATGCGGAGAAATTACTGTTTGTGCATTTACAATATTCATTGATTTTTGCCATTGAAAAACATCATGTTATTCATATACCAGAAATGTTTGTAGCTACTGACTGAATGAAAGGAGCTGGCATCTCACTCTCTTTGAATCTTCTTTATCATGCTAAGAGGAGCAGGAAAAAGCAAAAAATTTCAGAATTGCACCTTGCAATGCGGAGAAATTACTGTTTGTGCATTTACAATATTCATTGATTTTTGCCATTGAAAAACGTCCAGAAATGATTGAAGCTACTGACTGAATGAAAGGAGCTGGCATCTCACTCTCTTTGAATCTTCTTTATCATGCTAAGAGGGGCAGTAAAAAGCAAAAAATTTCAGAATTGCACCTTGCAATGCGGAGAAATTACTGTTTGTGCATTTACAATATTCATTGATTTTTGCCATTGAAAAACGTCCAGAAATGATTGAAGCTACTGACTGAATGAAAGGAGCTGGCATCTCACTCTCTTTGAATCTTCTTTATCATGCTAAGAGGAGCAGGAAAAAGCAAAAAATTTCAGAATTGCACCTTGCAATGCGGAGAAATTACTCTTTGTGCATTTACAATATTCATTGATTTTTGCCATTGAAAAACATCATGTTATTCATATACCAGAAATGTTTGAAGCTACTGACTGAATGAAAGGAGCTGGCATCTCACTCTCTTTGAATCTTCTTTATCATGCTAAGAGGAGCAGGAAAAAGCAAAAAATTTCAGAATTGCACCTTGCAATGCGGAGAAATTACTGTTTGTGCATTTACAATATTCATTGATTTTTGCCATTGAAAAACATCATGTTATTCATATACCAGAAATGTTTGAAGCTACTGACTGAATGAAAGGAGCTGGCATCTCACTCTCTTTGAATCTTCTTTATCATGCTAAGAGGAGCAGGAAAAAGCAAAAAATTTCAGAATTGCACCTTGCAATGTGGAGAAATTACTGTTTGTGCATTTACAATATTCATTGATTTTTACCATTGAAAAACGTCCAGAAATGATTGAAGCTACTGACTGAATGAAAGTAGCTGGCATCTCACTCTCTTTGAATCTTCTTTATCATGCTAAGAGGAGCAGGAAAAAGCAAAAAATTTCAGACTTGCACCTTGCAATGCGGAGAAATTACTGTTTGTGCATTTACAATATTCATTGATTTTTGCCATTGAAAAACATCATGTTATTCATATACCAGAAATGTTTGAAGCTACTGACTGAATGAAAGGAGCTGGCATCTCACTCTCTTTGAATCTTCTTTATCATGCTAAGAGGAGCAGGAAAAAGCAAAAAATTTCAGAATTGCACCTTGCAATGCGGAGAAATTACTGTTTGTGCATTTACAATATTCATTGATTTTTGCCATTGAAAAACGTCCAGAAATGATTGAAGCTACTGACTGAATGAAAGGAGCTGGCATCTCACTCTCTTTGAATCTTCTTTATCATGCTAAGAGGAGCAGGAAAATGCAAAAAATTTCAGAATTGCACCTTGCAATGCGGAGAAATTACTGTTTGTGCATTTACAATATTCATTGATTTTTGCCATTGAAAAACGTCCAGAAATGATTGAAGCTACTGACTGAATGAAAGGAGCTGGCATCTCACTCTCTTTGAATCTTCTTTATCATGCTAAGAGGAGCAGGAAAAATCAAAAAATTTCAGAATTGCACCTTGCAATGCGGAGAAATTACTGTTTGTGCATTTACAATATTCAATGATTTTTGCCATTGAAAAACATGTTATTCATATACCAGAAATGTTTGAAGCTACTGACTGAATGAAAGGAGCTGGCACCTCACTCTCTTTGAATCTTCTTTATCATGCTAAGAGGAGCGGGAAAAAGCAAAAAATTTCAGAATTGCACCTTGCAATGCGGAGAAATTACTGTTTGTGCATTTACAATATTCATTGATTTTTGCCATTGAAAAACATCCAGAAATGATTGAAGGTACTGACTGAATGAAAGGAGCTGGCATCTCACTCTCTTTGAATCTTCTTTATCATGCTAAGAGGAGCAGGAAAAAGCAAAAAATTTCAGAATTGCACCTTGCAATGCGGAGAAATTACTGTTTGTGCATTTACAATATTCATTGATTTTTGCCATTGAAAAACGTCCAGAAATGATTGAAGCTACTGACTGAATGAAAGGAGCTGGCATCTCACTCTCTTTGAATCTTCTTTATCATGCTAAGAGGAGCAGGAAAAAGCCAAAAATTTCAGAATTGCACCTTGCAATGCGGAGAAATTACAGTTTGTGCATTTACAATATTCATTGATTTTTGCCATTGAAAAACATCCAGAAATGATTGAAGCTACTGACTGAATGAAAGGAGCTGGCATCTCACTCTCTTTGAATATTCTTTATCATGCTAAGAGGAGCAGGAAAAAGCAAAAAATTTCAGAATTGCACCTTGCAATGCGGAGAAATTACTGTTTGTGCATTTACAATATTCATTGATTTTTGCCATTGAAAAACATCATGTTATTCATATACCAGAAATGTTTGAAGCTACTGACTGAATGAAAGGAGCTGGCATCTCACTCTCTTTGAATCTTCTTTATCATGCTAAGAGGAGCAGGAAAAAGCAAAAAATTTCAGAATTGCACCTTGCAATGCGGAGAAATTACTGTTTGTGCATTTACAATATTCATTGATTTTTGCCATTGAAAAACATCATGTTATTCATATACCAGAAATGTTTGAAGCTACTGACTGAATGAAAGGAGCTGGCATCTCACTCTCTTTGAATCTTCTTTATCATGCTAAGAGGAGCAGGAAAAAGCAAAAAATTTCAGAATTGCACCTTGCAATGCGGAGAAATTACTCTTTGTGCATTTACAATATTCATTGATTTTTGCCATTGAAAAACATCATGTTATTCATATACCAGAAATGTTTGAAGCTACTGACTGAATGAAAGGAGCTGGCATCTCACTCTCTTTGAATCTTCTTTATCATGCTAAGAGGAGCAGGAAAAAGCAAAAAATTTCAGAATTGCACCTTGCAATGCGGAGAAATTACTGTTTGTGCATTTACAATATTCATTGATTTTTGCCATTGAAAAACGTCCAGAAATGATTGAAGCTACTGAATGAATGAAAGGAGCTGGCATCTCACTCTCTTTGAATCTTCTTTATCATGCTAAGAGGAGCAGGAAAAAGCAAAAAATTTCAGAATTGCACCTTGCAATGCGGAGAAATTACTGTTTGTGCATTTACAATATTCATTGATTTTTGCCATTGAAAAACATCATGTTATTCATATACCAGAAATGTTTGTAGCTACTGACTGAATGAAAGGAGCTGGCATCTCACTCTCTTTGAATCTTCTTTATCATGCTAAGAGGAGCAGGAAAAAGCAAAAAATTTCAGAATTGCACCTTGCAATGCGGAGAAATTACTGTTTGTGCATTTACAATATTCATTGATTTTTGCCATTGAAAAACGTCCAGAAATGATTGAAGCTACTGACTGAATGAAAGGAGCTGGCATCTCACTCTCTTTGAATCTTCTTTATCATGCTAAGAGGGGCAGTAAAAAGCAAAAAATTTCAGAATTGCACCTTGCAATGCGGAGAAATTACTGTTTGTGCATTTACAATATTCATTGATTTTTGCCATTGAAAAACGTCCAGAAATGATTGAAGCTACTGACTGAATGAAAGGAGCTGGCATCTCACTCTCTTTGAATCTTCTTTATCATGCTAAGAGGAGCAGGAAAAAGCAAAAAATTTCAGAATTGCACCTTGCAATGCGGAGAAATTACTCTTTGTGCATTTACAATATTCATTGATTTTTGCCATTGAAAAACATCATGTTATTCATATACCAGAAATGTTTGAAGCTACTGACTGAATGAAAGGAGCTGGCATCTCACTCTCTTTGAATCTTCTTTATCATGCTAAGAGGAGCAGGAAAAAGCAAAAAATTTCAGAATTGCACCTTGCAATGCGGAGAAATTACTGTTTGTGCATTTACAATATTCATTGATTTTTGCCATTGAAAAACATCATGTTATTCATATACCAGAAATGTTTGAAGCTACTGACTGAATGAAAGGAGCTGGCATCTCACTCTCTTTGAATCTTCTTTATCATGCTAAGAGGAGCAGGAAAAAGCAAAAAATTTCAGAATTGCACCTTGCAATGTGGAGAAATTACTGTTTGTGCATTTACAATATTCATTGATTTTTACCATTGAAAAACGTCCAGAAATGATTGAAGCTACTGACTGAATGAAAGTAGCTGGCATCTCACTCTCTTTGAATCTTCTTTATCATGCTAAGAGGAGCAGGAAAAAGCAAAAAATTTCAGACTTGCACCTTGCAATGCGGAGAAATTACTGTTTGTGCATTTACAATATTCATTGATTTTTGCCATTGAAAAACATCATGTTATTCATATACCAGAAATGTTTGAAGCTACTGACTGAATGAAAGGAGCTGGCATCTCACTCTCTTTGAATCTTCTTTATCATGCTAAGAGGAGCAGGAAAAAGCAAAAAATTTCAGAATTGCACCTTGCAATGCGGAGAAATTACTGTTTGTGCATTTACAATATTCATTGATTTTTGCCATTGAAAAACGTCCAGAAATGATTGAAGCTACTGACTGAATGAAAGGAGCTGGCATCTCACTCTCTTTGAATCTTCTTTATCATGCTAAGAGGAGCAGGAAAATGCAAAAAATTTCAGAATTGCACCTTGCAATGCGGAGAAATTACTGTTTGTGCATTTACAATATTCATTGATTTTTGCCATTGAAAAACGTCCAGAAATGATTGAAGCTACTGACTGAATGAAAGGAGCTGGCATCTCACTCTCTTTGAATCTTCTTTATCATGCTAAGAGGAGCAGGAAAAATCAAAAAATTTCAGAATTGCACCTTGCAATGCGGAGAAATTACTGTTTGTGCATTTACAATATTCAATGATTTTTGCCATTGAAAAACATGTTATTCATATACCAGAAATGTTTGAAGCTACTGACTGAATGAAAGGAGCTGGCACCTCACTCTCTTTGAATCTTCTTTATCATGCTAAGAGGAGCGGGAAAAAGCAAAAAATTTCAGAATTGCACCTTGCAATGCGGAGAAATTACTGTTTGTGCATTTACAATATTCATTGATTTTTGCCATTGAAAAACATCCAGAAATGATTGAAGGTACTGACTGAATGAAAGGAGCTGGCATCTCACTCTCTTTGAATCTTCTTTATCATGCTAAGAGGAGCAGGAAAAAGCAAAAAATTTCAGAATTGCACCTTGCAATGCGGAGAAATTACTGTTTGTGCATTTACAATATTCATTGATTTTTGCCATTGAAAAACGTCCAGAAATGATTGAAGCTACTGACTGAATGAAAGGAGCTGGCATCTCACTCTCTTTGAATCTTCTTTATCATGCTAAGAGGAGCAGGAAAAAGCCAAAAATTTCAGAATTGCACCTTGCAATGCGGAGAAATTACAGTTTGTGCATTTACAATATTCATTGATTTTTGCCATTGAAAAACATCCAGAAATGATTGAAGCTACTGACTGAATGAAAGGAGCTGGCATCTCACTCTCTTTGAATATTCTTTATCATGCTAAGAGGAGCAGGAAAAAGCAAAAAATTTCAGAATTGCACCTTGCAATGCGGAGAAATTACTGTTTGTGCATTTACAATATTCATTGATTTTTGCCATTGAAAAACATCATGTTATTCATATACCAGAAATGTTTGAAGCTACTGACTGAATGAAAGGAGCTGGCATCTCACTCTCTTTGAATCTTCTTTATCATGCTAAGAGGAGCAGGAAAAAGCAAAAAATTTCAGAATTGCACCTTGCAATGCGGAGAAATTACTGTTTGTGCATTTACAATATTCATTGATTTTTGCCATTGAAAAACATCATGTTATTCATATACCAGAAATGTTTGAAGCTACTGACTGAATGAAAGGAGCTGGCATCTCACTCTCTTTGAATCTTCTTTATCATGCTAAGAGGAGCAGGAAAAAGCAAAAAATTTCAGAATTGCACCTTGCAATGTGGAGAAATTACTGTTTGTGCATTTACAATATTCATTGATTTTTACCATTGAAAAACGTCCAGAAATGATTGAAGCTACTGACTGAATGAAAGTAGCTGGCATCTCACTCTCTTTGAATCTTCTTTATCATGCTAAGAGGAGCAGGAAAAAGCAAAAAATTTCAGAATTGCAACTTGCAATGCAGAGAAATTACTGTTTGTGCATTTACAATATTCATTGATTTTTGCCATTGAAAAACATCATGTTATTCATATACCAGAAATGTTTGAAGCTACTGACTGAATGAAAGGAGCTGGCATCTCACTCTCTTTGAATCTTCTTTATCATGCTAAGAGGAGCAGGAAAAAGCAAAAAATTTCAGAATTGCACCTTGCAATGTGGAGAAATTACTGTTTGTGCATTTACAATATTCATTGATTTTTACCATTGAAAAACGTCCAGAAATGATTGAAGCTACTGACTGAATGAAAGTAGCTGGCATCTCACTCTCTTTGAATCTTCTTTATCATGCTAAGAGGAGCAGGAAAAAGCAAAAAATTTCAGACTTGCACCTTGCAATGCGGAGAAATTACTGTTTGTGCATTTACAATATTCATTGATTTTTGCCATTGAAAAACATCATGTTATTCATATACCAGAAATGTTTGAAGCTACAGACTGAATGAAAGGAGCTGGCATCTCACTCTCTTTGAATCTTCTTTATCATGCTAAGAGGAGCAGGAAAAAGCAAAAAATTTCAGAATTGCACCTTGCAATGCGGAGAAATTACTGTTTGTGCATTTACAATATTCATTGATTTTTGCCATTGAAAAACGTCCAGAAATGATTGAAGCTACTGACTGAATGAAAGGAGCTGGCATCTCACTCTCTTTGAATCTTGTTTATCATGCTAAGAGGAGCAGGAAAAAGCAAAAAATTTCAGAATTGCACCTTGCAATGCGGAGAAATTACTGTTTGTGCATTTACAATATTCATTGATTTTTGCCATTGAAAAACGTCCAGAAATGATTGAAGCTACTGACTGAATGAAAGGAGCTGGCATCTCACTCTCTTTGAATCTTCTTTATCATGCTAAGAGGAGCAGGAAAAAGCAAAAAATTTCAGAATTGCACCTTGCAATGCGGAGAAATTACTGTTTGTGCATTTACAATATTCATTGATTTTTGCCATTGAAAAACATCATGTTATTCATATACCAGAAATGATTGAAGCTACTGACTGAATGAAAGGAGCTGGCATCTCACTCTCTTTGAATCTTCTTTATCATGCTAAGAGGAGCAGGAAAAAGCAAAAAATTTCAGAATTGCACCTTGCAATGCGGAGAAATTACTGTTTGTGCATTTACAATATTCATTGATTTTTGCCATTGAAAAACGTCCAGAAATGATTGAAGCTACTGACTGAATGAAAGGAACTGGCATCTCACTCTCTTTGAATCTTCTTTATCATGCTAAGAGGAGCAGGAAAAAGCAAAAAATTTCAGAATTGCACCTTGTAATGCGGAGAAATTACTGTTTGTGCATTTACAAAATTCATTGATTTTTGCCATTGAAAAACATCATGTTATTCATATACCAGAAATGTTTGAAGCTACTGACTGAATGAAAGGAGCTGACATCTCACTCTCTTTGAATCTTCTTTATCATGCTAAGAGGAGCAGGAAAAAGCAAAAAATTTCAGAATTGCACCTTGCAATGCGGAGAAATTACTGTTTGTGCATTTACAATATTCATTGATTTTTGCCATTGAAAAACGTCCAGAAATGATTGAAGCTACTGACTGAATGAAAGGAGCTGGCATCTCACTCTCTTTGAATCTTCTTTATCATGCTAAGAGGAGCAGGAAAAAGCAAAAAATTTCAGAATTGCACCTTGCAATGCGGAGAAATTACTGTTTGTGCATTTACAATATTCATTGATTTTTGCCATTGAAAAACATCATGTTATTCATATACCAGAAATGATTGAAGCTACTGACTGAATGAAAGGAGCTGGCATCTCACTCTCTTTGAATCTTCTTTATCATGCTAAGAGGAGCAGGAAAAAGCAAAAAATTTCAGAATTGCACCTTGCAATGCGGAGAAATTACTGTTTGTGCATTTACAATATTCATTGATTTTTGCCATTGAAAAACGTCCAGAAATGATTGAAGCTACTGACTGAATGAAAGGAACTGGCATCTCACTCTCTTTGAATCTTCTTTATCATGCTAAGAGGAGCAGGAAAAAGCAAAAAATTTCAGAATTGCACCTTGTAATGCGGAGAAATTACTGTTTGTGCATTTACAAAATTCATTGATTTTTGCCATTGAAAAACATCATGTTATTCATATACCAGAAATGTTTGAAGCTACTGACTGAATGAAAGGAGCTGACATCTCACTCTCTTTGAATCTTCTTTATCATGCTAAGAGGAGCAGGAAAAAGCAAAAAATTTCAGAATTGCACCTTGCAATGCGGAGAAATTACTGTTTGTGCATTTACAATATTCATTGATTTTTGCCATTGAAAAACGTCCAGAAATGATTGAAGCTACTGACTGAATGAAAGGAGCTGGCATCTCACTCTCTTTGAATCTTCTTTATCATGCTAAGAGGAGCAGGAAAAAGCAAAAAATTTCAGAATTGCACCTTGCAATGCGGAGAAATTACTGTTTGTGCATTTACAATATTCATTGATTTTTGCCATTGAAAAACATCATGTTATTCATATACCAGAAATGATTGAAGCTACTGACTGAATGAAAGGAGCTGGCATCTCACTCTCTTTGAATCTTCTTTATCATGCTAAGAGGAGCAGGAAAAAGCAAAAAATTTCAGAATTGCACCTTGCAATGCGGAGAAATTACTGTTTGTGCATTTACAATATTCATTGATTTTTGCCATTGAAAAACGTCCAGAAATGATTGAAGCTACTGACTGAATGAAAGGAACTGGCATCTCACTCTCTTTGAATCTTCTTTATCATGCTAAGAGGAGCAGGAAAAAGCAAAAAATTTCAGAATTGCACCTTGTAATGCGGAGAAATTACTGTTTGTGCATTTACAAAATTCATTGATTTTTGCCATTGAAAAACATCATGTTATTCATATACCAGAAATGTTTGAAGCTACTGACTGAATGAAAGGAGCTGACATCTCACTCTCTTTGAATCTTCTTTATCATGCTAAGAGGAGCAGGAAAAAGCCAAAAATTTCAGAATTGCACCTTGCAATGCGGAGAAATTACAGTTTGTGCATTTACAATATTCATTGATTTTTGCCATTGAAAAACATCCAGAAATGATTGAAGCTACTGACTGAATGAAAGGAGCTGGCATCTCACTCTCTTTGAATATTCTTTATCATGCTAAGAGGAGCAGGAAAAAGCAAAAAATTTCAGAATTGCACCTTGCAATGCGGAGAAATTACTGTTTGTGCATTTACAATATTCATTGATTTTTGCCATTGAAAAACATCATGTTATTCATATACCAGAAATGTTTGAAGCTACTGACTGAATGAAAGGAGCTGGCATCTCACTCTCTTTGAATCTTCTTTATCATGCTAAGAGGAGCAGGAAAAAGCAAAAAATTTCAGAATTGCACCTTGCAATGCGGAGAAATTACTGTTTGTGCATTTACAATATTCATTGATTTTTGCCATTGAAAAACATCATGTTATTCATATACCAGAAATGTTTGAAGCTACTGACTGAATGAAAGGAGCTGGCATCTCACTCTCTTTGAATCTTCTTTATCATGCTAAGAGGAGCAGGAAAAAGCAAAAAATTTCAGAATTGCACCTTGCAATGTGGAGAAATTACTGTTTGTGCATTTACAATATTCATTGATTTTTACCATTGAAAAACGTCCAGAAATGATTGAAGCTACTGACTGAATGAAAGTAGCTGGCATCTCACTCTCTTTGAATCTTCTTTATCATGCTAAGAGGAGCAGGAAAAAGCAAAAAATTTCAGAATTGCAACTTGCAATGCAGAGAAATTACTGTTTGTGCATTTACAATATTCATTGATTTTTGCCATTGAAAAACATCATGTTATTCATATACCAGAAATGTTTGAAGCTACTGACTGAATGAAAGGAGCTGGCATCTCACTCTCTTTGAATCTTCTTTATCATGCTAAGAGGAGCAGGAAAAAGCAAAAAATTTCAGAATTGCACCTTGCAATGTGGAGAAATTACTGTTTGTGCATTTACAATATTCATTGATTTTTACCATTGAAAAACGTCCAGAAATGATTGAAGCTACTGACTGAATGAAAGTAGCTGGCATCTCACTCTCTTTGAATCTTCTTTATCATGCTAAGAGGAGCAGGAAAAAGCAAAAAATTTCAGACTTGCACCTTGCAATGCGGAGAAATTACTGTTTGTGCATTTACAATATTCATTGATTTTTGCCATTGAAAAACATCATGTTATTCATATACCAGAAATGTTTGAAGCTACAGACTGAATGAAAGGAGCTGGCATCTCACTCTCTTTGAATCTTCTTTATCATGCTAAGAGGAGCAGGAAAAAGCAAAAAATTTCAGAATTGCACCTTGCAATGCGGAGAAATTACTGTTTGTGCATTTACAATATTCATTGATTTTTGCCATTGAAAAACGTCCAGAAATGATTGAAGCTACTGACTGAATGAAAGGAGCTGGCATCTCACTCTCTTTGAATCTTGTTTATCATGCTAAGAGGAGCAGGAAAAAGCAAAAAATTTCAGAATTGCACCTTGCAATGCGGAGAAATTACTGTTTGTGCATTTACAATATTCATTGATTTTTGCCATTGAAAAACGTCCAGAAATGATTGAAGCTACTGACTGAATGAAAGGAGCTGGCATCTCACTCTCTTTGAATCTTCTTTATCATGCTAAGAGGAGCAGGAAAAAGCAAAAAATTTCAGAATTGCACCTTGCAATGCGGAGAAATTACTGTTTGTGCATTTACAATATTCATTGATTTTTGCCATTGAAAAACATCATGTTATTCATATACCAGAAATGATTGAAGCTACTGACTGAATGAAAGGAGCTGGCATCTCACTCTCTTTGAATCTTCTTTATCATGCTAAGAGGAGCAGGAAAAAGCAAAAAATTTCAGAATTGCACCTTGCAATGCGGAGAAATTACTGTTTGTGCATTTACAATATTCATTGATTTTTGCCATTGAAAAACGTCCAGAAATGATTGAAGCTACTGACTGAATGAAAGGAACTGGCATCTCACTCTCTTTGAATCTTCTTTATCATGCTAAGAGGAGCAGGAAAAAGCAAAAAATTTCAGAATTGCACCTTGTAATGCGGAGAAATTACTGTTTGTGCATTTACAAAATTCATTGATTTTTGCCATTGAAAAACATCATGTTATTCATATACCAGAAATGTTTGAAGCTACTGACTGAATGAAAGGAGCTGACATCTCACTCTCTTTGAATCTTCTTTATCATGCTAAGAGGAGCAGGAAAAAGCAAAAAATTTCAGAATTGCACCTTGCAATGCGGAGAAATTACTGTTTGTGCATTTACAATATTCATTGATTTTTGCCATTGAAAAACGTCCAGAAATGATTGAAGCTACTGACTGAATGAAAGGAGCTGGCATCTCACTCTCTTTGAATCTTCTTTATCATGCTAAGAGGAGCAGGAAAAAGCAAAAAATTTCAGAATTGCACCTTGCAATGCGGAGAAATTACTGTTTGTGCATTTACAATATTCATTGATTTTTGCCATTGAAAAACGTCCAGAAATGATTGAAGCTACTGACTGAATGAAAGGAGCTGGCATCTCACTCTCTTTGAATCTTCTTTATCATGCTAAGAGGAGCAGGAAAAAGCAAAAAATTTCAGACTTGCACCTTGCAATGCGGAGAAATTACTGTTTGTGCATTTACAATATTCATTGATTTTTGCCATTGAAAAACATCATGTTATTCATATACCAGAAATGTTTGAAGCTACTGACTGAATGAAAGGAGCTGGCATCTCACTCTCTTTGAATCTTCTTTATCATGCTAAGAGGAGCAGGAAAAAGCAAAAAATTTCAGAATTGCACCTTGCAATGCGGAGAAATTACTGTTTGTGCATTTACAATATTCATTGATTTTTGCCATTGAAAAACGTCCAGAAATGATTGAAGCTACTGACTGAATGAAAGGAGCTGGCATCTCACTCTCTTTGAATCTTCTTTATCATGCTAAGAGGAGCAGGAAAAAGCAAAAAATTTCAGAATTGCACCTTGCAATGCGGAGAAATTACTGTTTGTGCATTTACAATATTCATTGATTTTTGCCATTGAAAAACGTCCAGAAATGATTGAAGCTACTGACTGAATGAAAGGAGCTGGCATCTCACTCTCTTTGAATCTTCTTTATCATGCTAAGAGGAGCAGGAAAAATCAAAAAATTTCAGAATTGCACCTTGCAATGCGGAGAAATTACTGTTTGTGCATTTACAATATTCAATGATTTTTGCCATTGAAAAACATGTTATTCATATACCAGAAATGTTTGAAGCTACTGACTGAATGAAAGGAGCTGGCACCTCACTCTCTTTGAATCTTCTTTATCATGCTAAGAGGAGCGGGAAAAAGCAAAAAATTTCAGAATTGCACCTTGCAATGCGGAGAAATTACTGTTTGTGCATTTACAATATTCATTGATTTTTGCCATTGAAAAACATCCAGAAATGATTGAAGGTACTGACTGAATGAAAGGAGCTGGCATCTCACTCTCTTTGAATCTTCTTTATCATGCTAAGAGGAGCAGGAAAAAGCAAAAAATTTCAGAATTGCACCTTGCAATGCGGAGAAATTACTGTTTGTGCATTTACAATATTCATTGATTTTTGCCATTGAAAAACGTCCAGAAATGATTGAAGCTACTGACTGAATGAAAGGAGCTGGCATCTCACTCTCTTTGAATCTTCTTTATCATGCTAAGAGGAGCAGGAAAAAGCCAAAAATTTCAGAATTGCACCTTGCAATGCGGAGAAATTACAGTTTGTGCATTTACAATATTCATTGATTTTTGCCATTGAAAAACATCCAGAAATGATTGAAGCTACTGACTGAATGAAAGGAGCTGGCATCTCACTCTCTTTGAATATTCTTTATCATGCTAAGAGGAGCAGGAAAAAGCAAAAAATTTCAGAATTGCACCTTGCAATGCGGAGAAATTACTGTTTGTGCATTTACAATATTCATTGATTTTTGCCATTGAAAAACATCATGTTATTCATATACCAGAAATGTTTGAAGCTACTGACTGAATGAAAGGAGCTGGCATCTCACTCTCTTTGAATCTTCTTTATCATGCTAAGAGGAGCAGGAAAAAGCAAAAAATTTCAGAATTGCACCTTGCAATGTGGAGAAATTACTGTTTGTGCATTTACAATATTCATTGATTTTTACCATTGAAAAACGTCCAGAAATGATTGAAGCTACTGACTGAATGAAAGTAGCTGGCATCTCACTCTCTTTGAATCTTCTTTATCATGCTAAGAGGAGCAGGAAAAAGCAAAAAATTTCAGACTTGCACCTTGCAATGCGGAGAAATTACTGTTTGTGCATTTACAATATTCATTGATTTTTGCCATTGAAAAACATCATGTTATTCATATACCAGAAATGTTTGAAGCTACTGACTGAATGAAAGGAGCTGGCATCTCACTCTCTTTGAATCTTCTTTATCATGCTAAGAGGAGCAGGAAAAAGCAAAAAATTTCAGAATTGCACCTTGCAATGCGGAGAAATTACTGTTTGTGCATTTACAATATTCATTGATTTTTGCCATTGAAAAACGTCCAGAAATGATTGAAGCTACTGACTGAATGAAAGGAGCTGGCATCTCACTCTCTTTGAATCTTGTTTATCATGCTAAGAGGAGCAGGAAAAAGCAAAAAATTTCAGAATTGCACCTTGCAATGCGGAGAAATTACTGTTTGTGCATTTACCATATTCATTGATTTTTGCCATTGAAAAACGTCCAGAAATGATTGAAGCTACTGACTGAATGAAAGGAGCTGGCATCTCACTCTCTTTGAATCTTCTTTATCATGCTAAGAGGAGCAGGAAAAAGCAAAAAATTTCAGAATTGCACCTTGCAATGCGGAGAAATTACTGTTTGTGCATTTACAATATTCATTGATTTTTGCCATTGAAAAACATCATGTTATTCATATACCAGAAATGATTGAAGCTACTGACTGAATGAAAGGAGCTGGCATCTCACTCTCTTTGAATCTTCTTTATCATGCTAAGAGGAGCAGGAAAAAGCAAAAAATTTCAGAATTGCACCTTGCAATGCGGAGAAATTACTGTTTGTGCATTTACAATATTCATTGATTTTTGCCATTGAAAAACGTCCAGAAATGATTGAAGCTACTGACTGAATGAAAGGAACTGGCATCTCACTCTCTTTGAATCTTCTTTATCATGCTAAGAGGAGCAGGAAAAAGCAAAAAATTTCAGAATTGCACCTTGCAATGCGGAGAAATTACTGTTTGTGCATTTACAAAATTCATTGATTTTTGCCATTGAAAAACATCATGTTATTCATATACCAGAAATGTTTGAAGCTACTGACTGAATGAAAGGAGCTGACATCTCACTCTCTTTGAATCTTCTTTATCATGCTAAGAGGAGCAGGAAAAAGCAAAAAATTTCAGAATTGCACCTTGCAATGCGGAGAAATTACTGTTTGTGCATTTACAATATTCATTGATTTTTGCCATTGAAAAACGTCCAGAAATGATTGAAGCTACTGACTGAATGAAAGGAGCTGGCATCTCACTCTCTTTGAATCTTCTTTATCATGCTAAGAGGAGCAGGAAAAAGCAAAAAATTTCAGAATTGCACCTTGCAATGCGGAGAAATTACTGTTTGTGCATTTACAATATTCATTGATTTTTGCCATTGAAAAACTACCAGAAATGATTGAAGCTACTGACTGAATGAAAGGAGCTGGCATCTCACTCTCTTTGAATCTTCTTTATCATGCTAAGAGGAGCAGGAAAAAGCAAAAAATTTCAGAATTGCACCTTGCAATGCGGAGAAATTACTGTTTGTGCATTTACAATATTCATTGATTTTTGCCATTGAAAAACATCATGTTATTCATATACCAGAAATGATTGAAGCTACTGACTGAATGAAAGGAGCTGGCATCTCACTCTCTTTGAATCTTCTTTATCATGCTAAGAGGAGCAGGAAAAAGCAAAAAATTTCAGAATTGCACCTTGCAATGCGGAGAAATTACTGTTTGTGCATTTACAATATTCATTGATTTTTGCCATTGAAAAACGTCCAGAAATGATTGAAGCTACTGACTGAATGAAAGGAACTGGCATCTCACTCTCTTTGAATCTTCTTTATCATGCTAAGAGGAGCAGGAAAAAGCAAAAAATTTCAGAATTGCACCTTGCAATGCGGAGAAATTACTGTTTGTGCATTTACAAAATTCATTGATTTTTGCCATTGAAAAACATCATGTTATTCATATACCAGAAATGTTTGAAGCTACTGACTGAATGAAAGGAGCTGACATCTCACTCTCTTTGAATCTTCTTTATCATGCTAAGAGGAGCAGGAAAAAGCAAAAAATTTCAGAATTGCACCTTGCAATGCGGAGAAATTACTGTTTGTGCATTTACAATATTCATTGATTTTTGCCATTGAAAAACGTCCAGAAATGATTGAAGCTACTGACTGAATGAAAGGAGCTGGCATCTCACTCTCTTTGAATCTTCTTTATCATGCTAAGAGGAGCAGGAAAAAGCAAAAAATTTCAGAATTGCACCTTGCAATGCGGAGAAATTACTGTTTGTGCATTTACAATATTCATTGATTTTTGCCATTGAAAAACATCATGTTATTCATATACCAGAAATGATTGAAGCTACTGACTGAATGAAAGGAGCTGGCATCTCACTCTCTTTGAATCTTCTTTATCATGCTAAGAGGAGCAGGAAAAAGCAAAAAATTTCAGAATTGCACCTTGCAATGTGGAGAAATTACTGTTTGTGCATTTACAATATTCATTGATTTTTACCATTGAAAAACGTCCAGAAATGATTGAAGCTACTGACTGAATGAAAGTAGCTGGCATCTCACTCTCTTTGAATCTTCTTTATCATGCTAAGAGGAGCAGGAAAAAGCAAAAAATTTCAGACTTGCACCTTGCAATGCGGAGAAATTACTGTTTGTGCATTTACAATATTCATTGATTTTTGCCATTGAAAAACATCATGTTATTCATATACCAGAAATGTTTGAAGCTACTGACTGAATGAAAGGAGCTGGCATCTCACTCTCTTTGAATCTTCTTTATCATGCTAAGAGGAGCAGGAAAAAGCAAAAAATTTCAGAATTGCACCTTGCAATGCGGAGAAATTACTGTTTGTGCATTTACAATATTCATTGATTTTTGCCATTGAAAAACGTCCAGAAATGATTGAAGCTACTGACTGAATGAAAGGAGCTGGCATCTCACTCTCTTTGAATCTTGTTTATCATGCTAAGAGGAGCAGGAAAAAGCAAAAAATTTCAGAATTGCACCTTGCAATGCGGAGAAATTACTGTTTGTGCATTTACAATATTCATTGATTTTTGCCATTGAAAAACGTCCAGAAATGATTGAAGCTACTGACTGAATGAAAGGAGCTGGCATCTCACTCTCTTTGAATCTTCTTTATCATGCTAAGAGGAGCAGGAAAAAGCAAAAAAATTCAGAATTGCACCTTGCAATGCGGAGAAATTACTGTTTGTGCATTTACAATATTCATTGATTTTTGCCATTGAAAAACATCATGTTATTCATATACCAGAAATGATTGAAGCTACTGACTGAATGAAAGGAGCTGGCATCTCACTCTCTTTGAATCTTCTTTATCATGCTAAGAGGAGCAGGAAAAAGCAAAAAATTTCAGAATTGCACCTTGCAATGCGGAGAAATTACTGTTTGTGCATTTACAATATTCATTGATTTTTGCCATTGAAAAACGTCCAGAAATGATTGAAGCTACTGACTGAATGAAAGGAACTGGCATCTCACTCTCTTTGAATCTTCTTTATCATGCTAAGAGGAGCAGGAAAAAGCAAAAAATTTCAGAATTGCACCTTGCAATGCGGAGAAATTACTGTTTGTGCATTTACAAAATTCATTGATTTTTGCCATTGAAAAACATCATGTTATTCATATACCAGAAATGTTTGAAGCTACTGACTGAATGAAAGGAGCTGACATCTCACTCTCTTTGAATCTTCTTTATCATGCTAAGAGGAGCAGGAAAAAGCAAAAAATTTCAGAATTGCACCTTGCAATGCGGAGAAATTACTGTTTGTGCATTTACAATATTCATTGATTTTTGCCATTGAAAAACGTCCAGAAATGATTGAAGCTACTGACTGAATGAAAGGAGCTGGCATCTCACTCTCTTTGAATCTTCTTTATCATGCTAAGAGGAGCAGGAAAAAGCAAAAAATTTCAGAATTGCACCTTGCAATGCGGAGAAATTACTGTTTGTGCATTTACAATATTCATTGATTTTTGCCATTGAAAAACATCATGTTATTCATATACCAGAAATGATTGAAGCTACTGACTGAATGAAAGGAGCTGGCATCTCACTCTCTTTGAATCTTCTTTATCATGCTAAGAGGAGCAGGAAAAAGCAAAAAATTTCAGAATTGCACCTTGCAATGTGGAGAAATTACTGTTTGTGCATTTACAATATTCATTGATTTTTACCATTGAAAAACGTCCAGAAATGATTGAAGCTACTGACTGAATGAAAGTAGCTGGCATCTCACTCTCTTTGAATCTTCTTTATCATGCTAAGAGGAGCAGGAAAAAGCAAAAAATTTCAGACTTGCACCTTGCAATGCGGAGAAATTACTGTTTGTGCATTTACAATATTCATTGATTTTTGCCATTGAAAAACATCATGTTATTCATATACCAGAAATGTTTGAAGCTACTGACTGAATGAAAGGAGCTGGCATCTCACTCTCTTTGAATCTTCTTTATCATGCTAAGAGGAGCAGGAAAAAGCAAAAAATTTCAGAATTGCACCTTGCAATGCGGAGAAATTACTGTTTGTGCATTTACAATATTCATTGATTTTTGCCATTGAAAAACGTCCAGAAATGATTGAAGCTACTGACTGAATGAAAGGAGCTGGCATCTCACTCTCTTTGAATCTTGTTTATCATGCTAAGAGGAGCAGGAAAAAGCAAAAAATTTCAGAATTGCACCTTGCAATGCGGAGAAATTACTGTTTGTGCATTTACAATATTCATTGATTTTTGCCATTGAAAAACGTCCAGAAATGATTGAAGCTACTGACTGAATGAAAGGAGCTGGCATCTCACTCTCTTTGAATCTTCTTTATCATGCTAAGAGGAGCAGGAAAAAGCAAAAAAATTCAGAATTGCACCTTGCAATGCGGAGAAATTACTGTTTGTGCATTTACAATATTCATTGATTTTTGCCATTGAAAAACATCATGTTATTCATATACCAGAAATGATTGAAGCTACTGACTGAATGAAAGGAGCTGGCATCTCACTCTCTTTGAATCTTCTTTATCATGCTAAGAGGAGCAGGAAAAAGCAAAAAATTTCAGAATTGCACCTTGCAATGCGGAGAAATTACTGTTTGTGCATTTACAATATTCATTGATTTTTGCCATTGAAAAACGTCCAGAAATGATTGAAGCTACTGACTGAATGAAAGGAACTGGCATCTCACTCTCTTTGAATCTTCTTTATCATGCTAAGAGGAGCAGGAAAAAGCAAAAAATTTCAGAATTGCACCTTGCAATGCGGAGAAATTACTGTTTGTGCATTTACAAAATTCATTGATTTTTGCCATTGAAAAACATCATGTTATTCATATACCAGAAATGTTTGAAGCTACTGACTGAATGAAAGGAGCTGACATCTCACTCTCTTTGAATCTTCTTTATCATGCTAAGAGGAGCAGGAAAAAGCAAAAAATTTCAGAATTGCACCTTGCAATGCGGAGAAATTACTGTTTGTGCATTTACAATATTCATTGATTTTTGCCATTGAAAAACGTCCAGAAATGATTGAAGCTACTGACTGAATGAAAGGAGCTGGCATCTCACTCTCTTTGAATCTTCTTTATCATGCTAAGAGGAGCAGGAAAAAGCAAAAAATTTCAGAATTGCACCTTGCAATGCGGAGAAATTACTGTTTGTGCATTTACAATATTCATTGATTTTTGCCATTGAAAAACATCATGTTATTCATATACCAGAAATGTTTGAAGCTACTGACTGAATGAAAGGAGCTGGCATCTCACTCTCTTTGAATCTTCTTTATCATGCTAAGAGGAGCAGGAAAAAGCAAAAAATTTCAGAATTGCACCTTGCAATGCGGAGAAATTACTGTTTGTGCATTTACAATATTCATTGATTTTTGCAATTGAAAAACATCATGTTATTCATATACCAGAAATGATTGAAGCTACTGACTGAATGAAAGGAGCTGGCATCTCACTCTCTTTGAATCTTCTTTATCATGCTAAGAGGAGCAGGAAAAAGCAAAAAATTTCAGAATTGCACCTTGCAATGCGGAGAAATTACTGTTTGTGCATTTACAATATTCATTGATTTTTGCCATTGAAAAACGTCCAGAAATGATTGAAGCTACTGACTGAATGAAAGGAGCTGGCATCTCACTCTCTTTGAATCTTCTTTATCATGCTAAGAGGAGCAGGAAAAAGCAAAAAATTTCAGAATTGCACCTTGCAATGCGGAGAAATTACTGTTTGTGCATTTACAATATTCATTGATTTTTGCCATTGAAAAACATCATGTTATTCATATACCAGAAATGTTTGAAGCTACTGACTGAATGAAAGGAGCTGGCATCTCACTCTCTTTGAATCTTCTTTATCATGCTAAGAGGAGCAGGAAAAAGCAAAAAATTTCAGAATTGCACCTTGCAATGCGGAGAAATTACTGTTTGTGCATTTACAATATTCATTGATTTTTGCCATTGAAAAACGTCCAGAAATGATTGAAGCTACTGACTGAATGAAAGGAGCTGGCATCTCACTCTCTTTGAATCTTCTTTATCATGCTAAGAGGAGCAGGAAAAAGCAAAAAATTTCAGAATTGCACCTTGCAATGCGGAGAAATTACTGTTTGTGCATTTACAATATTCATTGATTTTTGCCATTGAAAAACATCATGTTATTCATATACCAGAAATGATTGAAGCTACTGACTGAATGAAAGGAGCTGGCATCTCGCTCACTTTGAATCTTCTTTATCATGCTAAGAGGAGCAGGAAAAAGCAAAAAATTTCAGAATTGCACCTTGCAATGCGGAGAAATTACTGTTTGTGCATTTACAATATTCATTGATTTTTGCCATTGAAAAACGTCCAGAAATGATTGAAGCTACTGACTGAATGAAAGGAGCTGGCATCTCACTCTCTTTGAATCTTCTTTATCATGCTAAGAGGAGCAGGAAAAAGCAAAAAATTTCAGAATTGCACCTTGCAATGTGGAGAAATTACTGTTTGTGCATTTACAATATTCATTGATTTTTGCCATTGAAAAACATCATGTTATTCATATACCAGAAATGATTGAAGCTACTGACTGAATGAAAGGAGCTGGCATCTCACTCTCTTTGAATCTTCTTTATCATGCTAAGAGGAGCAGGAAAAAGCAAAAAATTTCAGAATTGCACCTTGCAATGCGGAGAAATTACTGTTTGTGCATTTACAATATTCATTGATTTTTGCCATTGAAAAACGTCCAGAAATGATTGAAGCTACTGACTGAATGAAAGGAGCTGGCATCTCACTCTCTTTGAATCTTCTTTATCATGCTAAGAGGAGCAGGAAAAAGCAAAAAATTTCAGACTTGCACCTTGCAATGCGGAGAAATTACTGTTTGTGCATTTACAATATTCATTGATTTTTGCCATTGAAAAACATCATGTTATTCATATACCAGAAATGTTTGAAGCTACTGACTGAATGAAAGGAGCTGGCATCTCACTCTCTTTGAATCTTCTTTATCATGCTAAGAGGAGCAGGAAAAAGCAAAAAATTTCAGAATTGCACCTTGCAATGCGGAGAAATTACTGTTTGTGCATTTACAATATTCATTGATTTTTGCCATTGAAAAACGTCCAGAAATGATTGAAGCTACTGACTGAATGAAAGGAGCTGGCATCTCACTCTCTTTGAATCTTCTTTATCATGCTAAGAGGAGCAGGAAAACGCAAAAAATTTCAGAATTGCACCTTGCAATGCGGAGAAATTACTGTTTGTGCATTTACAATATTCATTGATTTTTGCCATTGAAAAACGTCCAGAAATGATTGAAGCTACTGACTGAATGAAAGGAGCTGGCATCTCACTCTCTTTGAATCTTCTTTATCATGCTAAGAGGAGCAGGAAAAATCAAAAAATTTCAGAATTGCACCTTGCAATGCGGAGAAATTACTGTTTGTGCATTTACAATATTCAATGATTTTTGCCATTGAAAAACATGTTATTCATATACCAGAAATGTTTGAAGCTACTGACTGAATGAAAGGAGCTGGCACCTCACTCTCTTTGAATCTTCTTTATCATGCTAAGAGGAGCGGGAAAAAGCAAAAAATTTCAGAATTGCACCTTGCAATGCGGAGAAATTACTGTTTGTGCATTTACAATATTCATTGATTTTTGCCATTGAAAAACATCCAGAAATGATTGAAGGTACTGACTGAATGAAAGGAGCTGGCATCTCACTCTCTTTGAATCTTCTTTATCATGCTAAGAGGAGCAGGAAAAAGCAAAAAATTTCAGAATTGCACCTTGCAATGCGGAGAAATTACTGTTTGTGCATTTACAATATTCATTGATTTTTGCCATTGAAAAACGTCCAGAAATGATTGAAGCTACTGACTGAATGAAAGGAGCTGGCATCTCACTCTCTTTGAATCTTCTTTATCATGCTAAGAGGAGCAGGAAAAAGCCAAAAATTTCAGAATTGCACCTTGCAATGCGGAGAAATTACAGTTTGTGCATTTACAATATTCATTGATTTTTGCCATTGAAAAACATCCAGAAATGATTGAAGCTACTGACTGAATGAAAGGAGCTGGCATCTCACTCTCTTTGAATATTCTTTATCATGCTAAGAGGAGCAGGAAAAAGCAAAAAATTTCAGAATTGCACCTTGCAATGCGGAGAAATTACTGTTTGTGCATTTACAATATTCATTGATTTTTGCCATTGAAAAACATCATGTTATTCATATACCAGAAATGTTTGAAGCTACTGACTGAATGAAAGGAGCTGGCATCTCACTCTCTTTGAATCTTCTTTATCATGCTAAGAGGAGCAGGAAAAAGCAAAAAATTTCAGAATTGCACCTTGCAATGCGGAGAAATTACTGTTTGTGCATTTACAATATTCATTGATTTTTGCCATTGAAAAACATCATGTTATTCATATACCAGAAATGTTTGAAGCTACTGACTGAATGAAAGGAGCTGGCATCTCACTCTCTTTGAATCTTCTTTATCATGCTAAGAGGAGCAGGAAAAAGCAAAAAATTTCAGAATTGCACCTTGCAATGTGGAGAAATTACTGTTTGTGCATTTACAATATTCATTGATTTTTACCATTGAAAAACGTCCAGAAATGATTGAAGCTACTGACTGAATGAAAGTAGCTGGCATCTCACTCTCTTTGAATCTTCTTTATCATGCTAAGAGGAGCAGGAAAAAGCAAAAAATTTCAGACTTGCACCTTGCAATGCGGAGAAATTACTGTTTGTGCATTTACAATATTCATTGATTTTTGCCATTGAAAAACATCATGTTATTCATATACCAGAAATGTTTGAAGCTACTGACTGAATGAAAGGAGCTGGCATCTCACTCTCTTTGAATCTTCTTTATCATGCTAAGAGGAGCAGGAAAAAGCAAAAAATTTCAGAATTGCACCTTGCAATGCGGAGAAATTACTGTTTGTGCATTTACAATATTCATTGATTTTTGCCATTGAAAAACGTCCAGAAATGATTGAAGCTACTGACTGAATGAAAGGAGCTGGCATCTCACTCTCTTTGAATCTTGTTTATCATGCTAAGAGGAGCAGGAAAAAGCAAAAAATTTCAGAATTGCACCTTGCAATGCGGAGAAATTACTGTTTGTGCATTTACCATATTCATTGATTTTTGCCATTGAAAAACGTCCAGAAATGATTGAAGCTACTGACTGAATGAAAGGAGCTGGCATCTCACTCTCTTTGAATCTTCTTTATCATGCTAAGAGGAGCAGGAAAAAGCAAAAAATTTCAGAATTGCACCTTGCAATGCGGAGAAATTACTGTTTGTGCATTTACAATATTCATTGATTTTTGCCATTGAAAAACATCATGTTATTCATATACCAGAAATGATTGAAGCTACTGACTGAATGAAAGGAGCTGGCATCTCACTCTCTTTGAATCTTCTTTATCATGCTAAGAGGAGCAGGAAAAAGCAAAAAATTTCAGAATTGCACCTTGCAATGCGGAGAAATTACTGTTTGTGCATTTACAATATTCATTGATTTTTGCCATTGAAAAACGTCCAGAAATGATTGAAGCTACTGACTGAATGAAAGGAACTGGCATCTCACTCTCTTTGAATCTTCTTTATCATGCTAAGAGGAGCAGGAAAAAGCAAAAAATTTCAGAATTGCACCTTGCAATGCGGAGAAATTACTGTTTGTGCATTTACAAAATTCATTGATTTTTGCCATTGAAAAACATCATGTTATTCATATACCAGAAATGTTTGAAGCTACTGACTGAATGAAAGGAGCTGACATCTCACTCTCTTTGAATCTTCTTTATCATGCTAAGAGGAGCAGGAAAAAGCAAAAAATTTCAGAATTGCACCTTGCAATGCGGAGAAATTACTGTTTGTGCATTTACAATATTCATTGATTTTTGCCATTGAAAAACGTCCAGAAATGATTGAAGCTACTGACTGAATGAAAGGAGCTGGCATCTCACTCTCTTTGAATCTTCTTTATCATGCTAAGAGGAGCAGGAAAAAGCAAAAAATTTCAGAATTGCACCTTGCAATGCGGAGAAATTACTGTTTGTGCATTTACAATATTCATTGATTTTTGCCATTGAAAAACTACCAGAAATGATTGAAGCTACTGACTGAATGAAAGGAGCTGGCATCTCACTCTCTTTGAATCTTCTTTATCATGCTAAGAGGAGCAGGAAAAAGCAAAAAATTTCAGAATTGCACCTTGCAATGCGGAGAAATTACTGTTTGTGCATTTACAATATTCATTGATTTTTGCCATTGAAAAACATCATGTTATTCATATACCAGAAATGATTGAAGCTACTGACTGAATGAAAGGAGCTGGCATCTCACTCTCTTTGAATCTTCTTTATCATGCTAAGAGGAGCAGGAAAAAGCAAAAAATTTCAGAATTGCACCTTGCAATGCGGAGAAATTACTGTTTGTGCATTTACAATATTCATTGATTTTTGCCATTGAAAAACGTCCAGAAATGATTGAAGCTACTGACTGAATGAAAGGAACTGGCATCTCACTCTCTTTGAATCTTCTTTATCATGCTAAGAGGAGCAGGAAAAAGCAAAAAATTTCAGAATTGCACCTTGCAATGCGGAGAAATTACTGTTTGTGCATTTACAAAATTCATTGATTTTTGCCATTGAAAAACATCATGTTATTCATATACCAGAAATGTTTGAAGCTACTGACTGAATGAAAGGAGGTGACATCTCACTCTCTTTGAATCTTCTTTATCATGCTAAGAGGAGCAGGAAAAAGCAAAAAATTTCAGAATTGCACCTTGCAATGCGGAGAAATTACTGTTTGTGCATTTACAATATTCATTGATTTTTGCCATTGAAAAACGTCCAGAAATGATTGAAGCTACTGACTGAATGAAAGGAGCTGGCATCTCACTCTCTTTGAATCTTCTTTATCATGCTAAGAGGAGCAGGAAAAAGCAAAAAATTTCAGAATTGCACCTTGCAATGCGGAGAAATTACTGTTTGTGCATTTACAATATTCATTGATTTTTGCCATTGAAAAACATCATGTTATTCATATACCAGAAATGATTGAAGCTACTGACTGAATGAAAGGAGCTGGCATCTCACTCTCTTTGAATCTTCTTTATCATGCTAAGAGGAGCAGGAAAAAGCAAAAAATTTCAGAATTGCACCTTGCAATGTGGAGAAATTACTGTTTGTGCATTTACAATATTCATTGATTTTTACCATTGAAAAACGTCCAGAAATGATTGAAGCTACTGACTGAATGAAAGTAGCTGGCATCTCACTCTCTTTGAATCTTCTTTATCATGCTAAGAGGAGCAGGAAAAAGCAAAAAATTTCAGACTTGCACCTTGCAATGCGGAGAAATTACTGTTTGTGCATTTACAATATTCATTGATTTTTGCCATTGAAAAACATCATGTTATTCATATACCAGAAATGTTTGAAGCTACTGACTGAATGAAAGGAGCTGGCATCTCACTCTCTTTGAATCTTCTTTATCATGCTAAGAGGAGCAGGAAAAAGCAAAAAATTTCAGAATTGCACCTTGCAATGCGGAGAAATTACTGTTTGTGCATTTACAATATTCATTGATTTTTGCCATTGAAAAACGTCCAGAAATGATTGAAGCTACTGACTGAATGAAAGGAGCTGGCATCTCACTCTCTTTGAATCTTGTTTATCATGCTAAGAGGAGCAGGAAAAAGCAAAAAATTTCAGAATTGCACCTTGCAATGCGGAGAAATTACTGTTTGTGCATTTACAATATTCATTGATTTTTGCCATTGAAAAACGTCCAGAAATGATTGAAGCTACTGACTGAATGAAAGGAGCTGGCATCTCACTCTCTTTGAATCTTCTTTATCATGCTAAGAGGAGCAGGAAAAAGCAAAAAAATTCAGAATTGCACCTTGCAATGCGGAGAAATTACTGTTTGTGCATTTACAATATTCATTGATTTTTGCCATTGAAAAACATCATGTTATTCATATACCAGAAATGATTGAAGCTACTGACTGAATGAAAGGAGCTGGCATCCCCCTCTCTTTGAATCTTCTTTATCATGCTAAGAGGAGCAGGAAAAAGCAAAAAATTTCAGAATTGCACCTTGCAATGCGGAGAAATTACTGTTTGTGCATTTACAATATTCATTGATTTTTGCCATTGAAAAACGTCCAGAAATGATTGAAGCTACTGACTGAATGAAAGGAACTGGCATCTCACTCTCTTTGAATCTTCTTTATCATGCTAAGAGGAGCAGGAAAAAGCAAAAAATTTCAGAATTGCACCTTGCAATGCGGAGAAATTACTGTTTGTGCATTTACAAAATTCATTGATTTTTGCCATTGAAAAACATCATGTTATTCATATACCAGAAATGTTTGAAGCTACTGACTGAATGAAAGGAGCTGACATCTCACTCTCTTTGAATCTTCTTTATCATGCTAAGAGGAGCAGGAAAAAGCAAAAAATTTCAGAATTGCACCTTGCAATGCGGAGAAATTACTGTTTGTGCATTTACAATATTCATTGATTTTTGCCATTGAAAAACGTCCAGAAATGATTGAAGCTACTGACTGAATGAAAGGAGCTGGCATCTCACTCTCTTTGAATCTTCTTTATCATGCTAAGAGGAGCAGGAAAAAGCAAAAAATTTCAGAATTGCACCTTGCAATGCGGAGAAATTACTGTTTGTGCATTTACAATATTCATTGATTTTTGCCATTGAAAAACATCATGTTATTCATATACCAGAAATGATTGAAGCTACTGACTGAATGAAAGGAGCTGGCATCTCACTCTCTTTGAATCTTCTTTATCATGCTAAGAGGAGCAGGAAAAAGCAAAAAATTTCAGAATTGCACCTTGCAATGTGGAGAAATTACTGTTTGTGCATTTACAATATTCATTGATTTTTACCATTGAAAAACGTCCAGAAATGATTGAAGCTACTGACTGAATGAAAGTAGCTGGCATCTCACTCTCTTTGAATCTTCTTTATCATGCTAAGAGGAGCAGGAAAAAGCAAAAAATTTCAGACTTGCACCTTGCAATGCGGAGAAATTACTGTTTGTGCATTTACAATATTCATTGATTTTTGCCATTGAAAAACATCATGTTATTCATATACCAGAAATGTTTGAAGCTACTGACTGAATGAAAGGAGCTGGCATCTCACTCTCTTTGAATCTTCTTTATCATGCTAAGAGGAGCAGGAAAAAGCAAAAAATTTCAGAATTGCACCTTGCAATGCGGAGAAATTACTGTTTGTGCATTTACAATATTCATTGATTTTTGCCATTGAAAAACGTCCAGAAATGATTGAAGCTACTGACTGAATGAAAGGAGCTGGCATCTCACTCTCTTTGAATCTTGTTTATCATGCTAAGAGGAGCAGGAAAAAGCAAAAAATTTCAGAATTGCACCTTGCAATGCGGAGAAATTACTGTTTGTGCATTTACAATATTCATTGATTTTTGCCATTGAAAAACGTCCAGAAATGATTGAAGCTACTGACTGAATGAAAGGAGCTGGCATCTCACTCTCTTTGAATCTTCTTTATCATGCTAAGAGGAGCAGGAAAAAGCAAAAAAATTCAGAATTGCACCTTGCAATGCGGAGAAATTACTGTTTGTGCATTTACAATATTCATTGATTTTTGCCATTGAAAAACATCATGTTATTCATATACCAGAAATGATTGAAGCTACTGACTGAATGAAAGGAGCTGGCATCTCACTCTCTTTGAATCTTCTTTATCATGCTAAGAGGAGCAGGAAAAAGCAAAAAATTTCAGAATTGCACCTTGCAATGCGGAGAAATTACTGTTTGTGCATTTACAATATTCATTGATTTTTGCCATTGAAAAACGTCCAGAAATGATTGAAGCTACTGACTGAATGAAAGGAACTGGCATCTCACTCTCTTTGAATCTTCTTTATCATGCTAAGAGGAGCAGGAAAAAGCAAAAAATTTCAGAATTGCACCTTGCAATTCGGAGAAATTACTGTTTGTGCATTTACAAAATTCATTGATTTTTGCCATTGAAAAACATCATGTTATTCATATACCAGAAATGTTTGAAGCTACTGACTGAATGAAAGGAGCTGACATCTCACTCTCTTTGAATCTTCTTTATCATGCTAAGAGGAGCAGGAAAAAGCAAAAAATTTCAGAATTGCACCTTGCAATGCGGAGAAATTACTGTTTGTGCATTTACAATATTCATTGATTTTTGCCATTGAAAAACGTCCAGAAATGATTGAAGCTACTGACTGAATGAAAGGAGCTGGCATCTCACTCTCTTTGAATCTTCTTTATCATGCTAAGAGGAGCAGGAAAAAGCAAAAAATTTCAGAATTGCACCTTGCAATGCGGAGAAATTACTGTTTGTGCATTTACAATATTCATTGATTTTTGCCATTGAAAAACATCATGTTATTCATATACCAGAAATGTTTGAAGCTACTGACTGAATGAAAGGAGCTGGCATCTCACTCTCTTTGAATCTTCTTTATCATGCTAAGAGGAGCAGGAAAAAGCAAAAAATTTCAGAATTGCACCTTGCAATGCGGAGAAATTACTGTTTGTGCATTTACAATATTCATTGATTTTTGCAATTGAAAAACATCATGTTATTCATATACCAGAAATGATTGAAGCTACTGACTGAATGAAAGGAGCTGGCATCTCACTCTCTTTGAATCTTCTTTATCATGCTAAGAGGAGCAGGAAAAAGCAAAAAATTTCAGAATTGCACCTTGCAATGCGGAGAAATTACTGTTTGTGCATTTACAATATTCATTGATTTTTGCCATTGAAAAACGTCCAGAAATGATTGAAGCTACTGACTGAATGAAAGGAGCTGGCATCTCACTCTCTTTGAATCTTCTTTATCATGCTAAGAGGAGCAGGAAAAAGCAAAAAATTTCAGAATTGCACCTTGCAATGCGGAGAAATTACTGTTTGTGCATTTACAATATTCATTGATTTTTGCCATTGAAAAACATCATGTTATTCATATACCAGAAATGTTTGAAGCTACTGACTGAATGAAAGGAGCTGGCATCTCACTCTCTTTGAATCTTCTTTATCATGCTAAGAGGAGCAGGAAAAAGCAAAAAATTTCAGAATTGCACCTTGCAATGCGGAGAAATTACTGTTTGTGCATTTACAATATTCATTGATTTTTGCCATTGAAAAACGTCCAGAAATGATTGAAGCTACTGACTGAATGAAAGGAGCTGGCATCTCACTCTCTTTGAATCTTCTTTATCATGCTAAGAGGAGCAGGAAAAAGCAAAAAATTTCAGAATTGCACCTTGCAATGCGGAGAAATTACTGTTTGTGCATTTACAATATTCATTGATTTTTGCCATTGAAAAACATCATGTTATTCATATACCAGAAATGATTGAAGCTACTGACTGAATGAAAGGAGCTGGCATCTCGCTCTCTTTGAATCTTCTTTATCATGCTAAGAGGAGCAGGAAAAAGCAAAAAATTTCAGAATTGCACCTTGCAATGCGGAGAAATTACTGTTTGTGCATTTACAATATTCATTGATTTTTGCCATTGAAAAACGTCCAGAAATGATTGAAGCTACTGACTGAATGAAAGGAGCTGGCATCTCACTCTCTTTGAATCTTCTTTATCATGCTAAGAGGAGCAGGAAAAAGCAAAAAATTTCAGAATTGCACCTTGCAATGTGGAGAAATTACTGTTTGTGCATTTACAATATTCATTGATTTTTGCCATTGAAAAACATCATGTTATTCATATACCAGAAATGATTGAAGCTACTGACTGAATGAAAGGAGCTGGCATCTCACTCTCTTTGAATCTTCTTTATCATGCTAAGAGGAGCAGGAAAAAGCAAAAAATTTCAGAATTGCACCTTGCAATGCGGAGAAATTACTGTTTGTGCATTTACAATATTCATTGATTTTTGCCATTGAAAAACGTCCAGAAATGATTGAAGCTACTGACTGAATGAAAGGAGCTGGCATCTCACTCTCTTTGAATCTTCTTTATCATGCTAAGAGGAGCAGGAAAAAGCAAAAAATTTCAGAATTGCACCTTGCAATGCGGAGAAATTACTGTTTGTGCTTTTACAATATTCATTGATTTTTGCCATTGAAAAACATCATGTTATTCATATACCAGAAATGTTTGAAGCTACTGACTGAATGAAAGGAGCTGGCATCTAACTCTCTTTGAATCTTCTTTATCATGCTAAGAGGAGCAGGAAAAAGCAAAAAATTTCAGAATTGCACCTTGCAATGCGGAGAAATTACTGTTTGTGCATTTACAATATTCATTGATTTTTGCCATTGAAAAACGTCCAGAAATGATTGAAGCTACTGACTGAATGAAAGGAGCTGGCATCTCACTCTCTTTGAATCTTCTTTATCATGCTAAGAGGAGCAGGAAAAAGCAAAAAATTTCAGAATTGCACCTTGCAATGCGGAGAAATTACTGTTTGTGCATTTACAATATTCATTGATTTTTGCCATTGAAAAACATCCAGAAATGATTGAAGCTACTGACTGAATGAAAGGAGCTGGCATCTCACTCTCTTTGAATCTTCTTTATCATGCTAAGAGGAGCAGGAAAAAGCAAAAAATTTCAGAATTGCAACTTGCAATGCGGAGAAATTACTGTTTGTGCATTTACAATATTCATTGATTTTTGCCATTGAAAAACATCATGTTATTCATATACCAGAAATGATTGAAGCTACTGACTGAATGAAAGGAGCTGGCATCTCACTCTCTTTGAATCTTCTTTATCATGCTAAGAGGAGCAGGAAAAAGCAAAAAATTTCAGAATTGCACCTTGCAATGCGGAGAAATTACTGTTTGTGCATTTACAATATTCATTGATTTTTGCCATTGAAAAACGTCAAGAAATGATTGAAGCTACTGACTGAATGAAAGGAGCTGGCATCTCACTCTCTTTGAATCTTCTTTATCATGCTAAGAGGAGCAGGAAAAAGCAAAAAATTTCAGAATTGCACCTTGCAATGCGGAGAAATTACTGTTTGTGCTTTTACAATATTCATTGATTTTTGCCATTGAAAAACATCATGTTATTCATATACAAGAAATGTTTGAAGCTACTGACTGAATGAAAGGAGCTGGCATCTCACTCTCTTTGAATCTTCTTTATCATGCTAAGAGGAGCAGGAAAAAGCAAAAAATTTCAGAATTGCACCTTGCAATGCGGAGAAATTACTGTTTGTGCATTTACAATATTCATTGATTTTTGCCATTGAAAAACATCCAGAAATGATTGAAGCTACTGACTGAATGAAAGGAGCTGGCATCTCACTCTCTTTGAATCTTCTTTATCATGCTAAGAGGAGCAGGAAAAAGCAAAAAATTTCAGAATTGCACCTTGCAATGCGGAGAAATTACTGTTTGTGCTTTTACAATATTCATTGATTTTTGCCATTGAAAAACATCATGTTATTCATATACCAGAAATGTTTGAAGCTACTGACTGAATGAAAGGAGCTGGCATCTAACTCTCTTTGAATCTTCTTTATCATGCTAAGAGGAGCAGGAAAAAGCAAAAAATTTCAGAATTGCACCTTGCAATGCGGAGAAATTACTGTTTGTGCATTTACAATATTCATTGATTTTTGCCATTGAAAAACGTCCAGAAATGATTGAAGCTACTGACTGAATGAAAGGAGCTGGCATCTCACTCTCTTTGAATCTTCTTTATCATGCTAAGAGGAGCAGGAAAAAGCAAAAAATTTCAGAATTGCACCTTGCAATGCGGAGAAATTACTGTTTGTGCATTTACAATATTCATTGATTTTTGCCATTGAAAAACATCCAGAAATGATTGAAGCTACTGACTGAATGAAAGGAGCTGGCATCTCACTCTCTTTGAATCTTCTTTATCATGCTAAGAGGAGCAGGAAAAAGCAAAAAATTTCAGAATTGCAACTTGCAATGCGGAGAAATTACTGTTTGTGCATTTACAATATTCATTGATTTTTGCCATTGAAAAACATCATGTTATTCATATACCAGAAATGATTGAAGCTACTGACTGAATGAAAGGAGCTGGCATCTCACTCTCTTTGAATCTTCTTTATCATGCTAAGAGGAGCAGGAAAAAGCAAAAAATTTCAGAATTGCACCTTGCAATGCGGAGAAATTACTGTTTGTGCATTTACAATATTCATTGATTTTTGCCATTGAAAAACGTCAAGAAATGATTGAAGCTACTGACTGAATGAAAGGAGCTGGCATCTCACTCTCTTTGAATCTTCTTTATCATGCTAAGAGGAGCAGGAAAAAGCAAAAAATTTCAGAATTGCACCTTGCAATGCGGAGAAATTACTGTTTGTGCTTTTACAATATTCATTGATTTTTGCCATTGAAAAACATCATGTTATTCATATACAAGAAATGTTTGAAGCTACTGACTGAATGAAAGGAGCTGGCATCTCACTCTCTTTGAATCTTCTTTATCATGCTAAGAGGAGCAGGAAAAAGCAAAAAATTTCAGAATTGCACCTTGCAATGCGGAGAAATTACTGTTTGTGCATTTACAATATTCATTGATTTTTGCCATTGAAAAACATCCAGAAATGATTGAAGCTACTGACTGAATGAAAGGAGCTGGCATCTCACTCTCTTTGAATCTTCTTTATCATGCTAAGAGGAGCAGGAAAAAGCAAAAAATTTCAGAATTGCACCTTGCAATGCGGAGAAATTACTGTTTGTGCATTTACAATATTCATTGATTTTTGCCATTGAAAAACGTCCAGAAATGATTGAAGCTACTGACTGAATGAAAGGAGCTGGCATCTCACTCTCTTTGAATCTTCTTTATCATGCTAAGAGGAGCAGGAAAAAGCAAAAAATTTCAGAATTGCACCTTGCAATGCGGAGAAATTACTGTTTGTGCATTTACAATATTCATTGATTTTTTCCATTGAAAAACATCATGTTATTCATATACCAGAAATGATTGAAGCTACTGACTGAATGAAAGGAGCTGGCATCTTACTCTCTTTGAATCTTCTTTGTCATGCTAAGAGGAGCAGGAAAAAGCAAAAAATTTCAGAATTGCACCTTGCAATGCGGAGAAATTACTGTTTGTGCATTTACAATATTCATTGATTTTTGCCATTGAAAAATGTCCAGAAATGATTGAAGCTACTGACTGAATGAAAGGAGCTGGCATCTCACTCTCTTTGAATCTTCTTTATCATGCTAAGAGGAGCAGGAAAAAGCAAAAAATTTCAGAATTGCACCTTGCAATGCGGAGAAATTACTGTTTGTGCATTTACAATATTCATTGATTTTTGCCATTGAAAAACGTCCAGAAATGATTGAAGCTACTGACTGAATGAAAGGAGCTGGCATCTCACTCTCTTTGAATCTTCTTTATCATGCTAAGAGGAGCAGGAAAAAGCAAAAAATTTCAGAATTGCACCTTGCAATGCGGAGAAATTACTGTTTGTGCATTTACAATATTCATTGATTTTTGCCATTGAAAAACATCATGTTATTCATATACCAGAAATGTTTGAAGCTACTGACTGAATGAAAGGAGCTGGCATCTCACTCTCTTTGAATCTTCTTTATCATGCTAAGAGGAGCAGGAAAAAGCAAAAAATTTCAGAATTGCACCTTGCAATGCGGAGAAATTACTGTTTGTGCATTTACAATATTCATTGATTTTTGCCATTGAAAAACGTCCAGAAATGATTGAAGCTACTGACTGAATGAAAGGAGCTGGCATCTCACTCTCTTTGAATCTTCTTTATCATGCTAAGAGGAGCAGGAAAAAGCAAAAAATTTCAGAATTGCACCTTGCAATGCGGAGAAATTACTGTTTGTGCATTTACAATATTCATTGATTTTTGCCATTGAAAAACGTCCAGAAATGATTGAAGCTACTGACTGAATGAAAGGAGCTGGCATCTCACTCTCTTTGAATCTTCTTTATCATGCTAAGAGGAGCAGGAAAAAGCAAAAAATTTCAGAATTGCACCTTGCAATGCGGAGAAATTACTGTTTGTGCATTTACAATATTCATTGATTTTTGCCATTGAAAAACATCATGTTATTCATATACCAGAAATGTTTGAAGCTACTGACTGAATGAAAGGAGCTGGCATCTCACTCTCTTTGAATCTTCTTTATCATGCTAAGAGGAGCAGGAAAAAGCAAAAAATTTCAGAATTGCACCTTGCAATGCGGAGAAATTACTGTTTGTGCATTTACAATATTCATTGATTTTTGCCATTGAAAAACATCATGTTATTCATATACCAGAAATGTTTGAAGCTACTGACTGAATGAAAGGAGCTGGCATCTCACTCTCTTTGAATCTTCTTTATCATGCTAAGAGGAGCAGGAAAAAGCAAAAAATTTCAGAATTGCACCTTGCAATGTGGAGAAATTACTGTTTGTGCATTTACAATATTCATTGATTTTTACCATTGAAAAACGTCCAGAAATGATTGAAGCTACTGACTGAATGAAAGTAGCTGGCATCTCACTCTCTTTGAATCTTCTTTACCATGCTAAGAGGAGCAGGAAAAAGCAAAAAATTTCAGACTTGCACCTTGCAATGCGGAGAAATTACTGTTTGTGCATTTACAATATTCATTGATTTTTGCCATTGAAAAACATCATGTTATTCATATACCAGAAATGATTGAAGCTACTGACTGAATGAAAGGAGCTGGCATCTCACTCTCTTTGAATCTTCTTTATCATGCTAAGAGGAGCAGGAAAAAGCAAAAAATTTCAGAATTGCACCTTGCAATGCGGAGAAATTACTGTTTGTGCATTTACAATATTCATTGATTTTTGCCATTGAAAAACATCATGTTATTCATATACCAGAAATGTTTGAAGCTACTGACTGAATGAAAGGAGCTGGCATCTCACGCTCTTTGAATCTTCTTTATCATGCTAAGAGGAGCAGGAAAAAGCAAAAAATTTCAGAATTGCACCTTGCAATGCGGAGAAATTACTGTTTGTGCATTTACAATATTCATTGATTTTTGCCATTGAAAAACGTCCAGAAATGATTGAAGCTACTGACTGAATGAAAGGAGCTGGCATCTCACTCTCTTTGAATCTTCTTTATCATGCTAAGAGGAGCAGGAAAAAGCAAAAAATTTCAGAATTGCACCTTGCAATGCGGAGAAATTACTGTTTGTGCATTTACAATATTCATTGATTTTTGCCATTGAAAAACATCATGTTATTCATATACCAGAAATGATTGAAGCTACTGACTGAATGAAAGGAGCTGGCATCTCGCTCTCTTTGAATCTTCTTTATCATGCTAAGAGGAGCAGGAAAAAGCAAAAAATTTCAGAATTGCACCTTGCAATGCGGAGAAATTACTGTTTGTGCATTTACAATATTCATTGATTTTTGCCATTGAAAAACGTCCAGAAATGATTGAAGCTACTGACTGAATGAAAGGAGCTGGCATCTCACTCTCTTTGAATCTTCTTTATCATGCTAAGAGGAGCAGGAAAAAGCAAAAAATTTCAGAATTGCACCTTGCAATGTGGAGAAATTACTGTTTGTGCATTTACAATATTCATTGATTTTTGCCATTGAAAAACATCATGTTATTCATATACCAGAAATGATTGAAGCTACTGACTGAATGAAAGGAGCTGGCATCTCACTCTCTTTGAATCTTCTTTATCATGCTAAGAGGAGCAGGAAAAAGCAAAAAATTTCAGAATTGCACCTTGCAATGCGGAGAAATTACTGTTTGTGCATTTACAATATTCATTGATTTTTGCCATTGAAAAACGTCCAGAAATGATTGAAGCTACTGACTGAATGAAAGGAGCTGGCATCTCACTCTCTTTGAATCTTCTTTATCATGCTAAGAGGAGCAGGAAAAAGCAAAAAATTTCAGAATTGCACCTTGCAATGCGGAGAAATTACTGTTTGTGCTTTTACAATATTCATTGATTTTTGCCATTGAAAAACATCATGTTATTCATATACCAGAAATGTTTGAAGCTACTGACTGAATGAAAGGAGCTGGCATCTAACTCTCTTTGAATCTTCTTTATCATGCTAAGAGGAGCAGGAAAAAGCAAAAAATTTCAGAATTGCACCTTGCAATGCGGAGAAATTACTGTTTGTGCATTTACAATATTCATTGATTTTTGCCATTGAAAAACGTCCAGAAATGATTGAAGCTACTGACTGAATGAAAGGAGCTGGCATCTCACTCTCTTTGAATCTTCTTTATCATGCTAAGAGGAGCAGGAAAAAGCAAAAAAATTTCAGAATTGCACCTTGCAATGCGGAGAAATTACTGTTTGTGCATTTACAATATTCATTGATTTTTGCCATTGAAAAACATCCAGAAATGATTGAAGCTACTGACTGAATGAAAGGAGCTGGCATCTCACTCTCTTTGAATCTTCTTTATCATGCTAAGAGGAGCAGGAAAAAGCAAAAAATTTCAGAATTGCAACTTGCAATGCGGAGAAATTACTGTTTGTGCATTTACAATATTCATTGATTTTTGCCATTGAAAAACATCATGTTATTCATATACCAGAAATGATTGAAGCTACTGACTGAATGAAAGGAGCTGGCATCTCACTCTCTTTGAATCTTCTTTATCATGCTAAGAGGAGCAGGAAAAAGCAAAAAATTTCAGAATTGCACCTTGCAATGCGGAGAAATTACTGTTTGTGCATTTACAATATTCATTGATTTTTGCCATTGAAAAACGTCAAGAAATGATTGAAGCTACTGACTGAATGAAAGGAGCTGGCATCTCACTCTCTTTGAATCTTCTTTATCATGCTAAGAGGAGCAGGAAAAAGCAAAAAATTTCAGAATTGCACCTTGCAATGCGGAGAAATTACTGTTTGTGCTTTTACAATATTCATTGATTTTTGCCATTGAAAAACATCATGTTATTCATATACAAGAAATGTTTGAAGCTACTGACTGAATGAAAGGAGCTGGCATCTCACTCTCTTTGAATCTTCTTTATCATGCTAAGAGGAGCAGGAAAAAGCAAAAAATTTCAGAATTGCACCTTGCAATGCGGAGAAATTACTGTTTGTGCATTTACAATATTCATTGATTTTTGCCATTGAAAAACGTCCAGAAATGATTGAAGCTACTGACTGAATGAAAGGAGCTGGCATCTCACTCTCTTTGAATCTTCTTTATCATGCTAAGAGGAGCAGGAAAAAGCAAAAAATTTCAGAATTGCACCTTGCAATGCGGAGAAATTACTGTTTGTGCATTTACAATATTCATTGATTTTTGCCATTGAAAAACGTCCAGAAATGATTGAAGCTACTGACTGAATGAAAGGAGCTGGCATCTCACTCTCTTTGAATCTTCTTTATCATGCTAAGAGGAGCAGGAAAAAGCAAAAAATTTCAGAATTGCACCTTGCAATGCGGAGAAATTACTGTTTGTGCATTTACAATATTCATTGATTTTTTCCATTGAAAAACATCATGTTATTCATATACCAGAAATGATTGAAGCTACTGACTGAATGAAAGGAGCTGGCATCTTACTCTCTTTGAATCTTCTTTGTCATGCTAAGAGGAGCAGGAAAAAGCAAAAAATTTCAGAATTGCACCTTGCAATGCGGAGAAATTACTGTTTGTGCATTTACAATATTCATTGATTTTTGCCATTGAAAAACGTCCAGAAATGATTGAAGCTACTGACTGAATGAAAGGAGCTGGCATCTCACTCTCTTTTAATCTTCTTTATCATGCTAAGAGGAGCAGGAAAAAGCAAAAAATTTCAGAATTGCACCTTGCAATGCGGAGAAATTACTGTTTGTGCATTTACAATATTCATTGATTTTTGCCATTGAAAAACGTCCAGAAATGATTGAAGCTACTGACTGAATGAAAGGAGCTGGCATCTCACTCTCTTTGAATCTTCTTTATCATGCTAAGAGGAGCAGGAAAAAGCAAAAAATTTCAGAATTGCACCTTGCAATGCGGAGAAATTACTGTTTGTGCATTTACAATATTCATTGATTTTTGCCATTGAAAAACATCATGTTATTCATATACCAGAAATGTTTGAAGCTACTGACTGAATGAAAGGAGCTGGCATCTCACTCTCTTTGAATCTTCTTTATCATGCTAAGAGGAGCAGGAAAAAGCAAAAAATTTCAGAATTGCACCTTGCAATGCGGAGAAATTACTGTTTGTGCATTTACAATATTCATTGATTTTTGCCATTGAAAAACGTCCAGAAATGATTGAAGCTACTGACTGAATGAAAGGAGCTGGCATCTCACTCTCTTTGAATCTTCTTTATCATGCTAAGAGGAGCAGGAAAAAGCAAAAAATTTCAGAATTGCACCTTGCAATGCGGAGAAATTACTGTTTGTGCATTTACAATATTCATTGATTTTTGCCATTGAAAAACGTCCAGAAATGATTGAAGCTACTGACTGAATGAAAGGAGCTGGCATCTCACTCTCTTTGAATCTTCTTTATCATGCTAAGAGGAGCAGGAAAAAGCAAAAAATTTCAGAATTGCACCTTGCAATGCGGAGAAATTACTGTTTGTGCATTTACAATATTCATTGATTTTTGCCATTGAAAAACATCATGTTATTCATATACCAGAAATGTTTGAAGCTACTGACTGAATGAAAGGAGCTGGCATCTCACTCTCTTTGAATCTTCTTTATCATGCTAAGAGGAGCAGGAAAAAGCAAAAAATTTCAGAATTGCACCTTGCAATGCGGAGAAATTACTGTTTGTGCATTTACAATATTCATTGATTTTTGCCATTGAAAAACATCATGTTATTCATATACCAGAAATGTTTGAAGCTACTGACTGAATGAAAGGAGCTGGCATCTCACTCTCTTTGAATCTTCTTTATCATGCTAAGAGGAGCAGGAAAAAGCAAAAAATTTCAGAATTGCACCTTGCAATGTGGAGAAATTACTGTTTGTGCATTTACAATATTCATTGATTTTTACCATTGAAAAACGTCCAGAAATGATTGAAGCTACTGACTGAATGAAAGTAGCTGGCATCTCACTCTCTTTGAATCTTCTTTACCATGCTAAGAGGAGCAGGAAAAAGCAAAAAATTTCAGACTTGCACCTTGCAATGCGGAGAAATTACTGTTTGTGCATTTACAATATTCATTGATTTTTGCCATTGAAAACATCATGTTATTCATATACCAGAAATGTTTGAAGCTACTGACTGAATGAAAGGAGCTGGCATCTCACTCTCTTTGAATCTTCTTTATCATGCTAAGAGGAGCAGGAAAAAGCAAAAATTTCAGAATTGCACCTTGCAATGCGGAGAAATTACTGTTTGTGCATTTACAATATTCATTGATTTTGCCATTGAAAAACGTCCAGAAATGATTGAAGCTACTGACTGAATGAAAGGAGCTGGCATCTCACTCTCTTTGAATCTTCTTTATCATGCTAAGAGGAGCAGGAAAAAGCAAAAAATTTCAGAATTGCACCTTGCAATGCGGAGAAATTACTGTTTGTGCATTTACAATATTCATTGATTTTTGCCATTGAAAAACGTCCAGAAATGATTGAAGCTACTGACTGAATGAAAGGAGCTGGCATCTCACTCTCTTTGAATCTTCTTTATCATGCTAAGAGGAGCAGGAAAAATCAAAAAAATTTCAGAATTGCACCTTGCAATGCGGAGAAATTACTGTTTGTGCATTTACAATATTCATTGATTTTTGCCATTGAAAACATTGTTATTCATATACCAGAAATGTTTGAAGCTACTGACTGAATGAAAGGAGCTGGCACCTCACTCTCTTTGAATCTTCTTTATCATGCTAAGAGGAGCGGGAAAAAGCAAAAAATTTCAGAATGCACCTTGCAATGGCGGAGAAATTACTGTTTGTGCATTTACAATATTCAATTGATTTTTGCCATTGAAAAACATCCAGAAATGATTGAAGGTACTGACTGAATGAAAGGAGCTGGCATCTCACTCTCTTTGAATCTTCTTTATCATGCTAAGAGGAGCAGGAAAAAGCAAAAAATTTCAGAATTGCACCTTGCAATGCGGAGAAATTACTGTTTGTGCATTTACAATATTCATTGATTTTTGCCATTGAAAAACGTCCAGAAATGATTGAAGCTACTGACTGAATGAAAGGAGCTGGCATCTCACTCTCTTTGAATCTTCTTTATCATGCTAAGAGGAGCAGGAAAAGCAAAAAATTTCAGAATTGCACCTTGCAATGCGGAGAAATTACTGTTTGTGCTTTTACAATATTCATTGATTTTTGCCATTGAAAACATCATGTTATTCATATACCAGAAATGTTTGAAGCTACTGACTGAATGAAAGGAGCTGGCATCTAACTCTCTTTGAATCTTCTTTATCATGCTAAGAGGAGCAGGAAAAAGCAAAAAAATTTCAGAATTGCACCTTGCAATGCGGAGAAATTACTGTTTGTGCATTACAATATTCATTGATTTTTGCCATTGAAAAACGTCCAGAAATGATTGAAGCTACTGACTGAATGAAAGGAGCTGGCATCTCACTCTCTTTGAATCTTCTTTATCATGCTAAGAGGAGCAGGAAAAAGCAAAAAATTTCAGAATTGCACCTTGCAATGCGGAGAAATTATTGTTTGTGCATTTACAATATTCATTGATTTTTGCCATTGAAAAACGTCCAGAAATGATTGAAGCTACTGACTGAATGAAAGGAGCTGGCATCTCACTCTCTTTGAATCTTCTTTATCATGCTAAGAGGAGCAGGAAAAAGCAAAAAATTTCAGAATTGCAACTTGCCAATGCGGAGAAATTACTGTTTGTGCTTTTACAATATTCATTGATTTTTGCCATTGGAAAACATCATGTTATTCATATACCAGAAATGATTGAAGCTACTGACTGAATGAAAGGAGCTGGCATCTCACTCTCTTTGAATCTTCTTTATCATGCTAAGAGGAGCAGGAAAAAGCAAAAAATTTCAGAATTGCACCTTGCAATGCGGAGAAATTACTGTTTGTGCATTTACAATATTCATTGATTTTTGCCATTGAAAAACGTCCAGAAATGATTGAAGCTACTGACTGAATGAAAGGAGCTGGCATCTCACTCTCTTTGAATCTTCTTTATCATGCTAAGAGGAGCAGGAAAAAGCAAAAAATTTCAGAATTGCACCTTGCAATGCGGAGAAATTACTGTTTGTGCTTTTACAATATTCATTGATTTTTGCCATTGAAAAACATCATGTTATTCATATACAAGAAATGTTTGAAGCTACTGACTGAATGAAAGGAGCTGGCATCTCACTCTCTTTGAATCTTCTTTATCATGCTAAGAGGAGCAGGAAAAAGCAAAAAATTTCAGAATTGCACCTTGCAATGCGGAGAAATTACTGTTTGTGCATTTACAATATTCATTGATTTTTGCCATTGAAAAACGTCCAGAAATGATTGAAGCTACTGACTGAATGAAAGGAGCTGGCATCTCACTCTCTTTGAATCTTCTTTATCATGCTAAGAGGAGCAGGAAAAAGCAAAAAATTTCAGAATTGCACCTTGCAATGCGGAGAAATTACTGTTTGTGCATTTACAATATTCATTGATTTTTGCCATTGAAAAACGTCCAGAAATGATTGAAGCTATGACTGTATAGAAGGAGCTGGCATCTCACTCTCTTTGAATCTTCTTTATCATGCTAAGAGGAGCAGGAAAAAGCAAAAATTTCAGAATTGCACCTTGCAATGCGGAGAAATTACTGTTTGTGCATTTACAATATTCATTGATTTTTGCCATTGAAAAACATCATGTTATTCATATACCAGAAATGATTGAAGCTACTGACTGAATGAAAGGAGCTGGCATCTTACTCTCTTTGAATCTTCTTTGTCATGCTAAGAGGAGCAGGAAAAAGCAAAAAATTTCAGAATTGCACCTTGCAATGCGGAGAAATTACTGTTTGTGCATTTACAATATTCATTGATTTTTGCCATTGAAAAACGTCCAGAATGATTGAAGCTACTGACTGAATGAAGGAGCTGGCATCTCACTCTCTTTGAATCTTCTTTATCATGCTAAGAGGAGCAGGAAAAAGCAAAAAATTTCAGAATTGCACCTTGCAATGCGGAGAAATTACTGTTTGTGCTTTTACAATATTCATTGATTTTTGCCATTGAAAAACATCATGTTATTCATATACAAGAAATGTTTGAAGCTACTGACTGAATGAAAGGAGCTGGCATCTCACTCTCTTTGAATCTTCTTTATCATGCTAAGAGGAGCAGGAAAAAGCAAAAAATTTCAGAATTGCACCTTGCAATGCGGAGAAATTACTGTTTGTGCATTTACAATATTCATTGATTTTTGCCATTGGAAAAACGTCCAGAAATGATTGAAGCTACTGACTGAATGAAAGGAGCTGGCATCTCACTCTCTTTGAATCTTCTTTATCATGCTAAGAGGAGCAGGAAAAAGCAAAAAATTTCAGAATTGCACCTTGCAATGCGGAGAAATTACTGTTTGTGCATTTACAATATTCATTGATTTTTGCCATTGAAAAACGTCCAGAAATGATTGAAGCTACTGACTGATGAAAGGAGCTGGCATCTCACTCTCTTTGAATCTTCTTTATCATGCTAAGAGGAGCAGGAAAAAGCAAAAAATTTCAGAATTGCACCTTGCAATGCGGAGAAATTACTGTTTGTGCATTTACAATATTCATTGATTTTTTCCATTGAAAAACATCATGTTATTCATATACCAGAAATGATTGAAGCTACTGACTGAATGAAAGGAGCTGGCATCTCACTCTCTTTGAATCTTCTTTGTCATGCTAAGAGGAGCAGGAAAAAGCAAAAAATTTCAGAATTGCACCTTGCAATGCGGAGAAATTACTGTTTGTGCATTTACAATATTCATTGATTTTTGCCATTGAAAAACGTCCAGAAATGATTGAAGCTACTGACTGAATGAAGGAGCTGGCATCTCACTCTCTTTGAATCTTCTTTATCATGCTAAGAGGAGCAGGAAAAAGCAAAAAATTTCAGAATTGCACCTTGCAATGCGGAGAAATTACTGTTTGTGCATTTACAATATTCATTGATTTTTGCCATTGAAAAACGTCCAGAAATGATTGAAGCTACTGACTGAATGAAAGGAGCTGGCATCTCACTCTCTTTGAATCTTCTTTATCATGCTAAGAGGAGCAGGAAAAAGCAAAAAATTTTCAGAATTGCACCTTGCAATGCGGAGAAATTACTGTTTGTGCATTTACAATATTCATTGATTTTTGCCATTGAAAAACATCATGTTATTCATATACCAGAAATGTTTGAAACTACTGACTGAATGAAAGGAGCTGGCATCTCACTCTCTTTGAATCTTCTTTATCATGCTAAGAGGAGCAGGAAAAAGCAAAAAATTTCAGAATTGCACCTTGCAATGCGGAGAAATTACTGTTTGTGCATTTACAATATTCATTGATTTTTGCCATTGAAAAACGTCCAGAAATGATTGAAGCTACTGACTGAATGAAAGGATCTGGCATCTCACTCTCTTTGAATCTTCTTTATCATGCTAAGAGGAGCAGGAAAAAGCAAAAAATTTCAGAATTGCACCTTGCAATGCGGAGAAATTACTGTTTGTGCATTTACAATATTCATTGATTTTTGCCATTGAAAAACGTCCAGAAATGATTGAAGCTACTGACTGAATGAAAGGAGCTGGCATCTCACTCTCTTTGAATCTTCTTTATCATGCTAAGAGGAGCAGGAAAAGCAAAAAATTTCAGAATTGCACCTTGCAATGCGGAGAAATTACTGTTTGTGCATTTACAATATTCATTGATTTTTGCCATTGAAAACATCATGTTATTCATATACCAGAAATGTTTGAAGCTACTGACTGATGAAAGGAGCTGGCATCTCACTCTCTTTGAATCTTCTTTATCATGCTAAGAGGAGCAGGAAAAAGCAAAAATTTCAGAATTGCACCTTGCAATGCGAGAAATTACTGTTTGTGCATTTACAATATTCATTGATTTTGCCATTGAAAAACATCATGTTATTCATATACCAGAAATGTTTGAAGCTACTGACTGAATGAAAGGAGCTGGCATCTCACTCTCTTTGAATCTTCTTTATCATGCTAAGAGGAGCAGGAAAAAGCAAAAAATTTCAGAATTGCACCTTGCAATGTGGAGAAATTACTGTTGTGCATTTACAATATTCATTGATTTTACCATTGAAAAACGGCCAGAAATGATTGAAGCTACTGACTGAATGAAGTAGCTGGCATCTCACTCTCTTTGAATCTCTTTACCATGCTAAGAGGAGCAGAAAAAGCAAAAAATTTCAGACTTGCACCTTGCAATGCGGAGAAATTACTGTTTGTGCATTTACAATATTCATTGATTTTTGCCATTGAAAAACATCATGTTATTCATATACCAGAAATGTTTGAAGCTACTGACTGAATGAAAGGAGCTGGCATCTCACTCTCTTTGATCTTCTTTATCATGCTAAGAGGAGCAGGGGAAAAGCAAAAAATTTCAGAATGCACCTTGCAATGCGGAGAAATTACTGTTTGTGCATTTACAATATTCATTGATTTTTGCCATTGAAAACGTCCAGAAATGATGGAAGCTACTGACTGAATGAAAGGAGCTGGCATCTCACTCTCTTTGAATCTTCTTTATCATGCTAAGAGGAGCAGGAAAAAGCAAAAAATTTCAGAATTGCAACCTTGCAATGCGGAGAAATTACTGTTTGTGCATTTACAATATTCATTGATTTTTGCCATTGAAAAACGTCCAGAAATGATTGAAGCTACTGACTGAATGAAAGGAGCTGCATCTCACTCTCTTTGAATCTTCTTTATCATGCTAAGAGGAGCAGGAAAAATCAAAAAATTTCAGAATT